>NW_015116159.1:21956-33916 GCF_001443285.1 Poecilia latipinna
AGCATTAAAAACTTACAGAAGACGAGATGCTAACAAGAGATGCTAACTAGTTACATGCTAGGCTACATGACGGTGCGGCATTGTCTCCATGGTTACATTTTCTGCTTTAGAAAATTTTTACTTAGTTTTCAAAAAAAAAAAAAAGGTTTATTTAACAAATGTGAAAATATTTCAGTCATTTTCTTTCAAAACTTGTTATATTTGGCCAAGTTTAATAAATTAAATAAAAGCTGATTTATGCACAGCAACTTCGGCTCTTCAGTAAAAGTCCCCACATAAACATGGCTCTGCTTATTATTAAACATTTTCTATTGTCAGGAAATTATGCTGGTAATTTACCCTGATTAAAAATAAAAAAAGCAACTGAAACTGTGATGGACAGGACAAATTTGTGTCATTCGTGATTCGCAGTTGGGGGCCACACAAAGTCACTCCACGGTCCGCAAAAGGCCCCCGACCCGCACTTTGAGGCGTATTTATCCAATCTACTCCATCTGTAAATTAACAGCTGTTTTTCTTGTCATGAGAACTGATAGAGCAATGTGATTCTTATCTGAGCATTAACCCTGCAGGTTTCCCATTCGATCGACGCGACACGGCGTTCCTGCTGCTTCTTTCTTCTTTTTTTACCCACTGGGAGACAAATTGGGCTGATAAAGCTAAGTTCATTATGTGTTACTGACACGGCGGTCATGGGTCGGGTCTAATCTGAGTCCAGAGGAGCCCGGCCGCTTGGCCGCAGTGAGACCTGGCTCTGTTACAGCCCTTAATCAGATCTGAGGTTAATGTGCTGCCTCTCTCTGATAAAACCAGAGCAAGAGGGGAGAAAGCATCTCTTCAGCTCACCAGGAAAAAATGAAAAAAGCCCCCATCCCCGCTCCCAGGAGATCCAATACTTAGCCCACATGACTGAGCTGTGACTCAGAGAGAGAGAGAGCCATGCTGCAAAATAAATATCATTAACCCACAATTAAAATCCTGTTCTCTGTCCTGACATCCTTTATTGTTCTCATATCTCTGTCCAATTACAACATGCTGGAGTAATTATAGCTGCATTAAAAAGTAATGAAGTTATATGAGCAGGGCCGCCGTTTCCACAGGGCAATCTGACAGAAGGTACGCAGACGCAGGGACTCGATGAAACTCGGCTGCTCAGGAGACTGAAAGCCTCCACAGTTCAGCCGATTCGCCGCCGAGCCAACTGGGCGTCAGTTACACCTTCAGTGGTCACTGCGAATCTGTTGCCATGGAGATATGATCAAGTTAGACGTGGCCGCATCAGTAATGTTTAATAACCACAGAAGAAGATTAGAAGAAAAAGATCAGACTTTAACCTCAGATTTCGTACATTAAAAGTCAAAGTTTTGACTTTTTCCACTGCATTCTGACATTTTTCTGAGAATTCTGACTTCTTCAGAATCTTGATTTTTTCTCAGAATTCTCATTTTGTTCTCAGAATTTTGGCTTTAATATCAGAATTTTTACTTTAATCTCAACATCCACCTTTTTCTCAGATTTCTGACTTTTTCAGAATTTTGACTTTTTTCTCAGCCTTATTACTTTTTTCAGCATTTTTGCTTTAATCTGAGAATTCTGACTCTTTTCAAAATTCCAACTTTTTTTTCTCAGAATTTTGACTACTTTCTCAGAAGTTTATTTTTTCCAGAATTCCGACTTTTTTTCCCTGAGTTCTGACTTTTTCAGAATTTTCACTTTAATCCGAGAATTTTTACTTTTTCTCAGAATTCTCACTTTTTACTCAGAATTTTGACTTAAATATCAGAATTTTGACTTTAATCTCAAACTTGACTTTTCCCTCAGAGTTCTGACTTTTTCAGCATTTTTACTTTAATCTGAGTATTCTGACTTTTTTCAGAACTCCAACTTTTTTTCTCAGAATTGTGACTTTATTCTCAAAATTAACTTTTTCCCAGAATTCTGAGTCCTAATCCTCTTCTGTAACTAGCGACGCTGTCCATGCGCTTAGATCAAATCCATCTCTGTAAGAGTGTCTGAATATTTATGTTGATTATTTAGTAAACACTAGTTTTTGTGTGATAGAGCCAGCGATAAATTGCAGGGGTCAGGCTGTTAAACCAGAGGGTCAGACGTGAGAGCGAAGCAATTTGAGGTTGGAAATGAGGGATGTCCTTCCTCATTTCAGAGCCACAGAGGCCATCAAACGTCAACTCTCATGTGTCAACGCGCCCAGTGACTTACAGCGCCTCTTTGTTGTGTTTGTCTCTCAGTACGTTCAGGACTAAAGGACAAGAGAGCAAAAAAAAAAAAATCTAGGAGCCATTCACTTGAAGGAAAGTCCAACAAATGAAAAGAAACTGAGAGAAAAGGAAAGGAGGGAGTAAACAATAAACAGAGTTTAGAAACTAGTTCACACCGAGCCGCTCCACACATGGATGAAGATTTGACACTGAAGCACTCCGAGGGGAAACTTCACCGTCCTCTGAATGAAAATGTGTCAGAAAGAAAACTGATTCCAGAAGGAGGAAATCATAGAAGAACTGAAAAGACAGAAATGTTTGACTTCTAAAACTCCAAAATTTCCACACTTTCCAGATCATTCTCAAAATTTCTGAGTATTTTGGCCTGAATTTTTTTCTATTGAAAATGGACGTAATGATGCGTTCACACCAAATGCATTTCATGAGTCAAGAACGCATCCGACGTTTCAAGTGTGCACTCTGAAGTCAGACGCTTGATATTCTGCTCTGGGTGGGCGTAGAGATTAGACTCCTTGGCCCACTGTCTCCTGCATGTTTCATCTAAATAAATATGTTTATTTAACGTGGCTTAATGATTGTGCTGGACGGATTTGGATAGCTCAAATGTGGGGGAAATATAGTAAAAGTTATAAGTTACCCGACATTCCAGCTTCCTTGCTGATCCTCTTCCAAGCGCGGTCCTTTCTATTCCTGTCTCTGTAGTCATAACTTTATTGGTCGAGAGCAAACAGCGACAATTAGTTGATTTTTTATTCTTTCTGGGATCACATTGGAAAATGCTCCACCACGTGCTGGTTGACGCGCCACGTCGATCGTTGAGAGTTTAGATTTTTCAGCCCCAGCGTCGGACGCATTGGACGCACATCAAACGCTCGAAACGCTTCAAATCGTGCAACACTTGACGCATCCTCAACGCGCCTCCACATAGACTCTGAATGTAAACCAGGCATGCCATAATAAAACGTCGTACAAACCCCTTTGTTTTGTAGGGATTTATGCATTTTGCATTTCAGGGATTCTGCAGTCGTAATATGAAGACATGACAGAAATGTTGTCGGCACATTTAAACCTTAGAAATGAGCACAAACAGATCTCATTTGTCCCTATTTTGAACTTTGTATCAAAGCCTAATTTGTGGCAGATGTTTGTGAGTTTTAACGTGCAGTAAGTGCAAATTGGTTTTGATTCGGACGCTGCTCTCTGCTAACGGCTACAGTGTGCTGCTATCACGGCGGATTTGAAATGGCTTCACAGAGGTAATAAATAAGAGAATGTCAGGTTTGTTTGTCATATTTGTCCAGCACACCTAGCAGAATCTTTTATTACTGAAGGTTGTTTGGGATGGAGCAAGAATGATGCCTGGCTAACAACACCGCAGTGCAACACCACATAGGACGTGCAGTAATGGCAGCACAGATGACTGGGATTGGCTACACAGGTCAACAACAATGAATTCCTTGGTAAGCATCAATCATGCTGCCAAGCCTCTTGGGGCTTTGATCGAGTAGTTGTGTGTTGTTGCTGAGAGGCTAGCTGGGGATGTAGGTTGGCGGGGAACTGATAATGGGCTTCAGTGAATCACAAGAGATGAACCCCTGTTGAGAGATGCAAGAGGGGAGGAAAAGAAGGATGGAAGAGAGAGAGAGAGAGAGACGGAGAGAGAAAGCAGCGGGGCAAAGAAGGAAGCAAAAAAAGGACGACAGAGCCTGGATGAGGAGGGAAACTCAGCCTGTACCCTTTCTTCCTCGTCCCCTGCTGGATGACCAACACGCAGACAGCCAGGCACCATGACGGACATTCTCCTCATCTAATGAGTCCCAGTCACAGCTGAACACACCACTGTGCTTTACGGCGCCAACAGAAGGGCCTGCCACCATGAAAAAACCCGGCGCCTGCAACTTAAACAAACAGGAAAAACACACAGGGTTAAATGAAGCCCTCTTCTCTCTAATGACGGTTCTACATCTTTGAGGACGATTTTTTCACTGACACGTTCCAACCAAACCCACTATTTAGCATTCACTGTTCGAGCACACACTGCAAAAACAAGGAAATCTTACCAAGTGCTGCTGTTTAGTTTCCATCACAAATATCTTAATGCACTTACAAGCAACATTTCAGCAGGATATGCCAGCTTGTTTTCAGTCTGCAACTCATACATACTGATAAAAGTATTCGTTCCACTCTGACCTGAACCTTCAGAGTCACATAAACGGTTACAAAGCTGGCCTTCTATCACCTGAAGAACATTTCCAGTGAGATCTAGAGAAACTCATCCATGCGTTTATCGTTAGTCGCATTGATTACTGCAACAGTGCAGCTGATCCAGAACGCTGCTGCTGGCGTTCTGACTAAAACCAGGCAGACGGAGAACATCAACCAGTCCGAACACTGGCTCCGTGTAGATCAGAGAATAGACTTTCTGCTTCCCCAGAACCAGAACCAACATGGAAAAGCAGCATTAAGCCTCAAATCTGGAACAAACTTCCAGAAAACTGCAAACTGCCGAAACACTGAGATCCTTCAAATTAAGACTAAAACCCACCAGTTTGATTGGTAAAAACTGGAGCTTTGATCAACATATTTGATGTGTATTGATGTTGTTTATTGGTTGTTTTCATATTTGGTGACTCTAATGTGTTTATGATGCTCGTTAAACTCCCTTAGCAACAAGGCATGTTGGAAGTAATTAACTACATTTACTCAAGTACTAATAGGAGTATTTTTACTGTGCTGTACTTTTTACTTTTACTTTATTATGACATATTTCTACTCTTACTTGAGTAAAATTTCTGGATTTTCAACCCACTAAATGAAAAACATGTTTTAACCAAAAATCCAGCAGACTCAGACACACACCTGCAGTTTTTGTTAAAGTGTCATAAGAAAGAAACTGAATTGGAAAAAAATATTTCGCCTGATTTTGATATTTTTTGCTACTTATATGAATACTGTCATTTTGGTTCATAAAATACCAAAATTTCCACTTAACTTTAAATTTTCTTCCTTTTGATGATTTAATTTTTTAATATTAAATGATTGATAATTTGATCAGCTACTCAGTAAACTTTTTACCAAATACTTTTTTTTTCTTTTGTGTACTTTCTCGGACAGCTACATTTTACTTTTACTTGAGTAAAAATATGTGGAAGTAGAGCTAGTTTTACTTGAGTTTAACTGTGGTGTACTCTACCTAGGTAAATTTAACTCGGCTCTCTGTCAGGTTGCAACCTGAACTCTTTGCCAGCTGGTTTTACTTCTTACTTATAAAACTAGAACCAAATATCTACAGCAGATAGCAGCGTGTCACACCGCCGGGCTCCTCATGAGGTAAAGGAGGAAGAGGACCATGCTCACTCACATTTCACATTCACTAACTCCACTCGGTAATCTCCTTATGTGTGTGACATGGTTTTATCAGAGGAAGTTGTGGAGGTTGCTGTCAGGGAATTTGATGCCAGTTCCCTTGTCAGAGCCACTTCGGTTTGCTCGCCGTCACTCAGCTCGCTGTGCCCCGAGGGGCCGCTGACAGGCGCGCTTTCTGCAGGCGGAGGGATGGCGATGGCGAACACTTACTCCAGACGCTACACAACCTGCCGCCACACATTAGAAAGGCATTCATGAACGCTCTGCCCATGGCTTGTGGAAGCAGTCTTTGATCAAATAAGCGGCATTGATTTTGCCGAGTCGAGGCCTGGCTGCTGTACGCGTATCGATCGTGTCCTTCTTTGACATGTCAGACAGGGGGTGAGCAGTAATATGAAAAATGGCCACCCTCTCCGGCGGATCACAGCATGCAGGGAACCCTGCCATCATCGCAATGCTTTCTGCCCGGTTGTGTTGCTGTGTTAATGTTAAACTGTGCTGTCTGGAGCAGCAGGCACACACAGCACAAAGTTTCAACTCTTCAGACTTTCTTACAATCTTTTAAGTGGTTGTGAAAAATAGTTTTGGAGTTTCTTTAGTATAAACATTTTACCTCAACATGACGCCATACTGTGCAACAGAAGAGCAAAATGGCCACTTTGAACATTTTTTCTCAAAATTTTGACCTTAATCTTCTGAAATCAAAGGTTTATAGATTCTGAGAATAAAATATTCTAATATCTAAAAATAACATATTAAAGAAACAAAGGTAAGACACCGACCCAGATCCTGTTTAAACTCCAAAGTTTCTTTTTTTTGTTAAAACTCTCCAAGATTAAAATTCAAAGATGCTTCATAGATCCCAAAGGGAAATTAAATATTGTTGTAATTGATTTTGTGATTGTGATTGATTTAATTAAAGAGTTATTGAAGATAATAATGGCTGTAATAAAGGAAAGATCTCCTGTAGAGTCTGAATAACTTTCTAAATCTGTTATTTTTGCTTTAACAAACCATTTCTAAGTCCAAGATGGAGAACCTAACCAAACCTGGAGCAGGAGACCACACTAAAAATGGCCGCCGCTAGCTGACAGAGGCTGTGCTGTCCTCTGTGTCCACATGTCTCTAACCAAAAGGGACGGTTGAAAGAAAACCCCACCTTTGAGGCAATCTAGAAATTCTGCAAGTAAAGAAAATGAAAGGATGTCGGACCCAAAAAGGCCCTTTGTCCCGCCGTATGAAAGCTGGCAGACTCTCTGGTGGTTTACAACCGTACAACTTTAATTTCCCTCCTCCCATCCTAATATCCCCTCTTAGATTAAAATAGGTCATTCAAGTCTAGGAGACTTTCATCTTCACATATGGGAATTAAACAGACATTTGAAGGTTTTTAGAAGTTTTATCAGGTTTTGTTCCAACAGAAAAGTGTTTGTCCTTCTTCTGTGAATACAGCTTAGCTGGGAAGAACTGACATTATTTGGCTCTTACCAAACTTAATTTATTCTCTAGTAAACTGCTTCCACTTTGCTGAACTGATTTTCAAAATCACAAAAACAAGACACACTGTAAAAATACTTTCCAACTTTTGTCTAGGAAAAACTTGGAAACTTCTGAGATCCAGAAATTGCACATTTGCGAGAAAAGAAAACTCAGAAAATTTGAGATTAATCTCAGAAATACTTTAAAAAAAGAAGAAAAAAGATGGACATTTCTGAGATTCATCTCAACATTTCAGTTTTCTTTTCTCGCAAATTTGTGACTTTAAATCTCAGAAATTTCCAAGCCAGATATTTTCTAAAAATAAAAAAGTGGAAATTTCTGAGATCCAAAAGCCACAAATTTGCCAGAAAAAAGGTATAAATTGAGAAATTTAAAATAAGTAATTAAAGAAATAAGTAATAAAAACTGTGGAAATGTTCTGGTCTTACAAAGTTGAATATTTTTGAATTTTGCAAAATTTCAAAGTCTTTCCTAAAAATTATGGAATTATGTCAACTTTTGGAATATTGGAACATTTTTGGAAAATTTCTAAAAGTTGAAAACTGGAAGTAACTTTTCAGCAAGTTACTTTGTTTTAAGTAAAAAAATTACTATTAGTAAGTTTTGACTTTTAAGAAAATGTTGATTTCATCTATAAAATGTGAAAATGTTTTAAGTAATTTAAGCTGCCAATAAAACTAGCACTTTTTCATTGTCAAGATTTTATTTTAACTTAAAACAAGGTTGCTGACAAATTACTTGTAAGTTAGTTTTGTCTTATTTCAAGTGAACTAAGATATTTCCACTAGAAACAAGCAAAAATATTTTTACAATGCATCTCTTTTTCTTCAACAGTGTAATTTTTTACTCCCTGAAAAGGTGAAATTCATGCTTCAGAAATGAAAATCTGCAGAAGTCCAACAGAAAACCGGAAAAAAACCCTTCAGGAAACCTGAGAAAATGCAAACAAGACCAATTTACAAGATAAAACGCTTTGCTTCTCGACAGTAACACAAAAGCAAAGCAGCAGCAGATGCAACTTTTTTCTCGACGCTCTTTGTGTATCAGACTCAAAAACACAAAACCTCAAACAAACCTGGACGTTTGAGAGTAATTCAGCCTTCAGTCTGAATCTCTTGTGGGTCTCTGTGGTTTGCTGTGCCAGTGAAATGAAAGCAGGCCTCTCTAATAACAGCGAATTTAATACCAGTCGCTTAATGAGAGCGCCCCGTGTTTGCTCTAGGCTCATATCCGCAGCAGCAGAGGGAGAGGAAGAGGTGAGGAAAGGATGAAGGAGGGAAATGTAGTTAAAATCCCCCCATTAGTATCACCTCCAGGGCAGGCATGCACGCTCCCCAGGCGGCGGCGGCCTGAACGCAGAGAGCGCGTTGTGGCGAAGGGACGACATGCCCGTCCTCGCCTTCGCACAGCTGGAGTTCCCAGGATGGCAGCATGTGCCACCATTAGCAACAAACAGAAATTGCTGCGGTGCTTATTAGAAAACAGCACGGCGTTTCAGATCAGATGGGAAACATTCTGTTACATTAAAAAAAATAAAATTAAAGAATACGAGGAGCCCTCAGAATGGACAGGAATGACAAATGAACCAGACAAGTAGATCAGTTCAACACTCCTTTATATAATCTGACGGAGGACGAGGAATGAAGGATCAGAAAATACTCATTCTCAGATTATACACACGTCACACAGATTATTAGAAATGTAAAATTTGTCAAAATTGGTTCATTTATTCATCAGCTTAATTTTGTTTGGTCAAGAAGTTATTTTCTCCTGACATTTTCTGGTATATAAGTTATGTTACTGCGCTTAACAGTTGGTGGTTACCGTAGCAACCAGCAACTGACAGCTGCCCCTTCCACCCCCCTTTTTTCTGTTGCCGTCGGTAACTGTAAATAAATAAAAAAAGAGCACATTTCTGCCAAAAACTGATATTTTGAGATTAATCTCAGAAATGTTTGAGATTTTCTCACTTTTCAACTTTTTTTGAGATCAGAGAATTTTCAAGTTATTTCTCAAAATTTTCTGAGATGAATCTCAAAATTTATGAGTTTTTCCCACATATTTTTGAGTTTTAGAGCTCAGAAATTTCCAAAAATTTTTATAGAAAATTTCATGAGAGTAATTTCAAAATTTCTGAGATTTTTCAACATTTTGAACTCTGAGAAACTTAACTTTTTTCTCAAAAAATTCAGTGATTAATCTAAAAATTTCTTCCTTTATTGTCTACAAATGTCTTCCTTTATTGTTATCTCTGTGTTTTCTTAAAAGTATTATGGCATTAACATTTTAGACTAATTAAATTATATATAGGGGTTTTATGTGTAACGTATTTCTTTTTACTTATAATTAATGTTGTGCATTAAAGTTATGTTTAATTTTACAACAGTTTTTGTTAACTGTTCATTGGGAACTATTGCTCTGTAGTTAGTTCAGGTTTAGTTTTTGTATTTTATTAAATGTTTAAGAGCAGAAATGGGGGACAGATGCATCTGTTTTGAAGTCTGAACCTGAGACAAACAAATAGTTACATATATATTATCCAAATTTACATCATTACAATACATAGATCTATGGTAGAGGAAACAATAATAAAAAAATAACTTCTAGTTTAGTTGTGGGAACAGTTTTGAGACAGTAAAAAACAATTTACCGGCAATCCTTCAGCAATTAGCATCTCTGTCACACCAGCGAACAAAACTAAACAAAAACAAAGCCTTGCAATCGTCTCAGTGTTAATAGTCTCTGTGTGTTCCCCTGAGTGTTTACTAAACAGAGTGATTGCGGTGGAGATTTGAATATTTAATAACAGGAAGAAACCGGAGAGGGGATCGTCTGGGGAGAACAACAATCCGTTTGGACTCACCGGGCAAATGAAGGAAACTGGGTTGAGCTCAGTAAGTTTGTCCCCTTGGAATTAATGAATTTTAAATGAATTTTGGAGAAAAACAATAAATCAGCTTCAAAACCTCTGCCTTGGAACTGATTCTCTGCTCCAAATAGAGACAGAACACCTTTTTATTTTACAGTTCTGGTATGCAGAAGAGGCCGGACAGATCAGGGTTGAAATAACTCAGAGGTGGAGAGAAACATTTATTCTCCAACCCGCTTTTCCTTTGGGCCACGTGCATTTTTGACTCAGTATCTCCCTCAATTCAACACATCCATCATCTCGCTCACTTAAAGGGCTCCAACTCACCCACGCATGGAAATTAGGTTTATCTCGAAGAAAAAAATAATAAAATCAGAAAGTACATGAGGTTTAAAGTTGTGTTTGGGCTTTGTAAAGTCTCTGCACCTATTAAAACATCAAAAACAACACCAGAGCATGACCTCAGCAAATTGGAGGAACACTTTGTATATGTAACCTCAGCCCATAAAATTGCAAGTTTCCATAGAAACAGTTCAGTTATTTTTTAATTACAGGATGTGAAATTGTAACCCAACAAACACAAGTAAAGTTCAAGCATCATCGTGTTTTAAAAGTTAAACTTAACTTTTAATAAGCAATTTTTTATGAACCACAAGTTTAGGCTGTAAATAAAGTTAGATAAAATGAAAGCTAAACATGAAGGTTCTGTGTAAAATATTTCCAATTAATCCAATTAATTTCCCATTTTCTCAGACAAAGTCAGTGTATCTAATTACTTGTTCTTTTGTATTCCACCTGTGTTATTGTATACAAAAATAAGACATTCACATTTTGTCTTTGTCTAACTAGACACAAAGTGCCATTTTAAAGCACAATTAAGCTACTGTGACATTCAATTGTTATTAAAATGCTGGATATATCAAACAAGTTAGCAAATTGACGGCTTGAAATTGGGCCTCTGTCTCTTTAAGAACTTCCTGCTCTTTCCAACACACCGCCTTCAGGAAGTCATCAAGTTTTTTTTTTTTTTTTAACTGCTTACAATCGTTTTTTTTTTAGATTTTTTAGGTTGCATTGAGAAATAGTTCATATGATGAGCCCAGTAGATGTGCTAACTGCTGCTGCCACTAGTCTGGAGGACTAGCAACAGCTGGCTTCAGACAGTTTCTCAAACATGTCAAAGCAACACTGCAGGTATGTTTTTGATGCGCAAATAACAACAAAACATGATGTAAAGCTCAAAATAGTCCATTTTAAGTAATTTACATTAATACCATAACTAAATTTTAATACATTTGCAAGTATTGACCCTTTGCAACGTCGGAAATGAGGATCGGGAGCATTTTACAGATCAACTGAAATTGTTTTCCAAAGTTGTTTTTGCCAGTTTATTCATGGCTCCTGTCCGAGTCGAGCTAATTTCTCTTTGAATGTTACACACCTGGTTGGAGCTCATAGAGGCGGTATTAATAAAAACTGGAATTAGCTAGCTTAGAAACCGACCCATACCTCCTCCCTCCTGATCAAATTATCGACTTCACCTGAATTCACACCACATGATTTATATTAATATGTCTTAAAACCGCGTTTCCCCTTTAAAAACATACACGAGATGCTAACCAGTTTTTTCCTTACATGCTAGGCTACGTGACGGCACTGTCTCCATGGTTACTAAACGTTAGACTCTACATTCGCCATAGTGAAATATTTGATGTCACGTTGTGTCCTGGGAGACGAAACTTTCACATACTGACGTCACAAAATTCATAAAATAGAAAACGGAATTTTTTTCTTTTTTTGGTGATTTAGTTTTCTTTTACCTGATAAACAAGTTAAAAGAAAACAATAAGTTTTCTTATTGTTTCCTTTAAAAGAAATCTATATATCTTTTATGATATACAAATTTCATAAAAGAAAACTTTTATGAAATCTGTATATCATTGATCATTGAAATGAAATGAAATGAAATGAAATGAAATGAAATG
>NW_015116159.1:38106-43916 GCF_001443285.1 Poecilia latipinna
AAAAGGTAAAAGTATAAAACTACATATTGGTTCCCCATGTTTAATAAGAATAAGTAGTTGATTACTTATAAACTCGTAGAGGTTTCTCTGGATTCTTGTTCTGATAAAAGTAAATGTTGGTTCTCCATGTTTGGTAAGATTAGTGAGGTATAAAACTAGATGTTGGTTCCAGTTGTTCTAGGTTGAGTTCTAGATTTGTACAATATAAAGCTAAATTTTGCTTCATGTTTCTAGATCATCAGTTGCTTTCTATTTTGTTGGCCAAATACTTCACCATTCTTAATTTGTGTTCAGCGGCCCAAAAAAAAAAAAAATCACATCAAGGTCCACAAATGGGCCCAGAGCCACACTTTGGACACCGCTGTGCTAAATGATTTATGTCCTGGGGACTAACCTCATGCCATATCGTCCAGTTAAAACAGTGAAATAGGTTCTTTTTTAAAACAACAAACCCAAAAGCGCATTATTTTAATCATCCTGATGCTGACACTCACTGCAGGAACCCGCAGTGGACCGGGTCAGGTCTGGCTCCCAGGTTAGAGGTCGTCTCCTCCTGGCCCTCTATTGCCATCTGCTCCATCCAGAAGGCCAGAACCACTGGGAAGGAGGAGGGAGGCGACCCAGGAGATGCAGGAGGAGAGGAGGGGTTGAAGGTGGTGCAGGGAGCAGAAAGGCTGGAGGTGTTCAAAGCACTGGGAGTGGTGTAGCTGCAGCTCGGTGGCAGCGAGCGCCTCGGGGGACGTGCACAGGTGTCTGCTACCTGTCCACCTCTGACCAAAGCCATCTGCTGCAGGGAGAGTCAGAAAAGGCAAGAGCCAAGGATCAGAATCCTGAGAGAAAAAACAACAGAGGTCCAATTCTGTGTTCTGCATTTAAACTTTAATTAGCATTTCATATTGTACTCAAGCACGTCTGTTTTTCTAACAAGGCAGGGTAATTGAGAAAGGTAATTGAGAATGGAAGGAAATGACATTAATGAAGCCATGAGTAGGTGAGAGAATGAGCGAATGAAAGAGAGCGATCTTATTCTTTCTGCATGGATATGAGAGTTTAATTGGAAGCTGCGCTTTCAGCCGGGCAGATTTAGGTGCTGCTGCTGACGCAGGAAGTTCAGGAAGAGGAAAAAATAAAATTTCTTTGCAGAAATGAAAGATAGAGTGAAACAAAATAATAAAAAAAGAATGGGCCGGGTACTTCATCTGAGCATTGCTCTCTCCTCTCTGACAAATCCTATAGCAAATGAAATACACCACAGGGATGACAACATGGATTTATCACAGCGTTGCACGCACGCTTCTGATCGCTCTTCCGCTGGCATTATAATTGGCACTTGAAGAATGTGCGATGAAGAAGCCCAAGGACACAGACGACGCAGATCCAGACGTCTGCTCAGCTGCCGATCCAATAATGGACCGAAGGGTGAGAGAACGGGTGTGGTGTCGAGACTGAACGAAGAGCAGAGCTTCACCCCGGATTTACACCGGCTAACCGCTGCAGCTGAAGCTCGACGACACCGGAGGCGTCCATCACGTGTGTCAAACTCGAGGCCCGTGGGCCAAATCCGGCCCACCGTAGCTTTTTATGTGGCCCTTTATATTCTAGGCTAAACACTAAATGTGCTTAAATGTTATCAATCAAATCAATGCAGTTTTTATCTGTTTACTGCCAAATTATATCAATAAGACCCTCTAGTTTCTTCCTCCACAATTATTGTGGAAATTCACGTAAAATTAACAAATGATGTATTTTTTACGCTAATACATAATTGGGAGTTTATTGCAGATTTTTCTCAAAAATTGTCAAATACTTTCTTACTTGTACCAAACAGCTGCCTCAGCCTTAATTGATGTAAGATTATAGTCCATGATCTGTATAAAAAGTCGCATTTACCGTCATAAATAAGTGCAATAATTTCCAAATTAGCTCATTAACTTTGATTTCTATTGCAAAAAATGACAAAAAGTATACGGCGGGCCGGATTTGGCCCATGAGCATCGAGTTTGACATGTGTTTCAACAGTTTATGTTTTATCAGTACATTCTGGATCAGGATCTTGATCTTGATTTGGCCCAAAGTGAGTTCGACGCCACTGGTTCAGGGCGTCTCTTTCAGACACAACATGGATTTTCAAGGTCAGCTTTGTTCCCTTTCACACATGAAGCAAACGAGTTTCCGATCTCGCAGAGACAAACCGAGTTACAAAAAGAGAGAAAGCTGGATAACTTCATAACTACCAAGGTGATCTGAATTACTTTCATCTGCAGCCATTCAAACTGCAAGCGTAGCAGTTATATACCATTTATCACATCATGGCTGCAGACATCATCAGAATTTGTTGAGGAGCTGGAAGCTGTCGGGGTATTCGCTGAATGACAGGACTTTCACTCACTCCCCCCATTAACACAGACAGGATTTCATCAGTTTCTGCAAAGAATGAGCATCTACTTTTTATGGTTTTATTTTTACCCCAGTTGCAGATATTTCCACATAAATAAATGTGATTTAAATAAAGCAAAACATAAGCCACAAGTTGCCACTTATGGTTTTTATTTGCCATTTTAAATCTGCTTTCATTTTATGGAATGTGTGCCGCGACGCGCTTTCCCTTTTATGGGATGTAAACCAATTTAAAACACAAAATATAGATCCATTACTTGTTTATTTTTATGTTCTGATTATCTGCGCCTTACTAAGATTAAATTTAAAGGGGACGTATTCTGGAGAATTCACATTTTTGTGCTTTCATTTGGGTTTCTCAGCTTATAAAAACACCCAGCCGTCTTTTGGCAGTACGTTTATGCTTTTTGCTAAACGAAAAGTGAGCCGTTTCAAAAACCTCCATAATGTAACGCAACGAATCAGCAGGAACTGTCTGTCGCCTAGCAACCAGCGAAGTCCAACCCGTTACCCAGCAACCCAAGCTGTGTTGCAACACGTTTGGTTCTGTATGAAAAGACAATAGTCTTGTTGTTGACTTAGCATCCTCAAACCACTTGCTGCATTCTTGTAGGTTGTGCAGCAGCCTCCACTTCTGCTTTTCAAAGATAGTACAGCTGTGTAATTGCGCATCTGTTTGCAGTCATTTTCATGTGGGCGTACATGTTGAGTTGGAGGGCGTGTCCAGCAACAGATTATTTAGATTTAAAGTGACAAAAAGAAAATCAATTGGTACTAATTTTGAAATATTTGCTCTTATTGACAGTAAATGCAACTTTTTATATAGATCATCAGTTCACATCAGTTAAGGCTGAGGCACCTGTTTAGTACAAGTAAGAAAGTTTTTGACAAATTTTGAGAAAAATTAGCAATAAACTCCCAATTATGAATAAGTGCAAAAAAGTTGTTGATTTTGTGTGAAATTCCATGATAATTCTCAAGAAACTGGAGGGACTGGTTGATATAATTTGGCAGTAAACAGATAACAACTCCATTGTTTTTATTGATAACATAACATTTAAGCACATTTAGAGTTTAGTCTAGAATCCAGAGGGCCACATAAAAAGCAACGGCGGGCCGGATTTGGCCCACGGACCTCGAGTTTGACACATGCTCTAAAACGACTCAAAATGGGCAGAACCGATTAGACTAAAATCTCATTACCTAAGAATCATTCAGTCCAGGTGTGAGTCTCTCAAATGTTGTCCAAAATCAACTAACATAGATGTAGAGCAGATGATTTCTGAAAGTCCTCAGCCAGACAAATATTCTGTTTTGACTATTATCTAGTCAGTGGAAGTAATTCAACTTTTCTCCCTCGTGAAGAAATCCAGGAGCATAATATCAATCAGCCGCCCTCTGCTGCTGCTGTCAGATCGATCACAGCAGAAGTTATGCCCATCCAGGCCTGTTCTGACTGAAAGTCTGCTGTGCTCATTTAAAGTCCAAATCGATCAGAAACAATAACGTCAAGTTAGGACAAAATATCAGGAAAATCCAGCCTTGTAATTTGGAGCTCTGGCAAGATTCAGCTTCACAGGAAGAAGCTTGTTTCAGGGTTTGAATTAAACGCATGATTGGAAAAAAATAACATTTTATCTCAATGTGACCAAATAGCAGGCAGATCAGAAAACCTGCTGACAGACAGTATAAGCTTTTATAATTTTAAAGCTCAATAAAAAAAAGAAACTAATTTGAGATCATAATTCAATTCATTCCAGTTTAACATCGATAACTGAAACAAATCTACATTTTACCTTAGTTTTCTCTTTAGTGTTCAGTATTGTAAATTACATTTATTCTCTCTTTTTATGAAGAATTTCTGACAGAAGGAAGATGTTTGTTCAATATTTATACCATGTGTCAAACTCGAGGCCCGTGGGCCAAATCCGGCCCGCTGTAGTTTTTTATGTGGCCCTTTAGATTCTAGACTAAACACTAAATGTGGTTAAATATCATGTTATCAATCAAACCAATGCAGTTTTTATCTGTTTGCCTCCAAATTATATCAGTCAGTCCCTCCAGTTTCTTCAGAATTATCGTGGAAATTCGCACAACTTTTTTGCACTAATACATAATTGCAGATTTTTCTCAAAACTGTTCAAAAACTTTCTTACTTGTACTAAACAGCTGCCTCAGCCTTAACAGATGTCAGATTATAGTCCATGCTCTATACAAAAAGTCGCATTTACCATCAAATAAGCACAGATATGTCCAAATTACAAATCACAAGAAGTATCACGAAATCCTGGAGGGACTGAGAGATGTTCAATAATATTTCATTTAAATAATTCATTGATATGTCAGCAGTTTGTGATCAGGTTTTATCAATTCATTCAGCCACAACCGGCCCTTTAAGAGCATTCAGGATCTTGATTTGCCCCGAAACAAAAATGAGTTCAACACCGCTGTGTTATACATTATTTCCATTAGTTTTTATTCAAAGTATTTATTTGAATAAAAATATCCCACTTTATTAATAAGCCCAATAAATGATCTGACACTCTGAATTTGAGGTTTTTATTATCCACATAACTAGAAATAAAGCCTTAAGATATTCCACTCTATGTGTGATGAATCTATATGCTGTGTGAGTTTCACTTTCTGATATGAGTGACAAAAAATATTGAACCTTTTTGAAGCTGTATGTGAAATACAAAGTGGGGCTGCACTGAAACATGAGGGAGGCCTTCAGCAGACCCAGCGCTGTCCCTGTCCGCTCCCGTCCGCCTGTGGCCTTGGGAAAAAAGCGAAACGTGAGTCCACTTCCCAAACACAAATCTTCCAGCCCAGGCTGGAGTATTCATGCCAAACGGTTGCAGGCTGCGCTTCAGGCTCTCCGTGAAGCTGGACCTCCACTCCCATGCAATCTCTCAATTTTGACGCTGGCGCGTCTGCCTGCTGATCCGACGCAGCAGCAGCTCAGCGTTAATGGAAAGCGTAGGGGTGTTAGAGTGCATTTTAAATCTTAACCAACATGACAGGATTATTGGTAAAAACACCCGTCAGTCAATCAGTTACTCTAGTTTCTTGTGATTCACACAAAATCAACAGAGACCGCACATCTCTGAGAGTATCTCCTTCACAATAATCAATAAATCAATTAATCCATGCTCAGTAATATCCATTTGCATGACTTTTGATTGATTTTTCTCTTTTTCCCAAGAACTGGATTACAAAAGTCTTCAGCTAGCCCTTTTTTATTTTGTTTACAGAGACTTCATAATTCATTTTATTTGTTGTTTATGTTGTTTTGTTTACTTGTTTACTTTGGATATTAAAAATTTCTTCCAGTTCTGCTGTTAAATGTTCATTACAATGTGAAGTTTGAGAATGTGTTCTTGCATTATTATGCTTTTATTACTATTATTGTT
>NW_015116160.1:0-18795 GCF_001443285.1 Poecilia latipinna
CCAATATGCTGAAGTGGCCCTCGGTGAAATTGAGTTTGACACCCCTGTTGTAAAGGAATGGGTTGCTCTTAGGAGCTAAGCCGATTTCAGTGTAATCAAAAAATCCAGCTGTGAACTTTTCTGTTTTACAGACATTCCACAGCCAACTATTAATGGTATTATAACAATAAAAAAGCAGTTGGAGAAAACAGGCAAATTGTGGTTACCAGCTTTCTGTAGAGTAAATTACTACAGACCTCCAGTCTTTATGTGGTTTTAAGGTCAGCTCAAGAACAGCGTGCGAAGAGTTTTATGCAATATGTTTCCATGACCAGGAAGCCGAATCCAAGACTTGCATCACCAAGTGCAATGTAAAATGCCAGGTGCAATATAAAGCAGTGTGCAACTGGACTCCAGAGGGGTGGAGACATTTTCTCTCGAGAGATGAATCACGTCTCTGTGTGGCTATCCAATGGATAAATCTGTGATTTGCTGTCACCAGGAGAACAGCACTTTGCTGACTGGAACTCATAATCGTCCAGCATATTAAGTTACTCTGATCAATTTCATGCTCCCAACTTTGTGGGAACAGTTTGGAGCTGCCCCTTCCTGTTCCAACATGACTGTGACCCAGGGGGACAAAGAAAATGTCTATAAAATCACGGATTAATTTGGTGTGGAGAAACGTGACTGGACTGCACTAGGTTCTGATTTCAACCTAATAAAACACCTTTGGGAGGAATTAGAGTGGAGCCCGGGAGCCGAGCCCTCTCGTCTAACATCTGTTCCTATTTTCAAAATGACGTTTGGGAAGACAAAATCATTTTCAGCTAAACACACTAAACTTTGTGGAAAACCTTCAGAGAAGAGTTGAGGCTGTTAAAGCTCAACTCTGGTTAAGAATGGGATGTCACTAAGGTTAGTGTTGGTGAAGGCAATTTACTCAATATTATATATTTCCATATAATTTCAAATAACCAGCTTAGTTACAATGTGTTTATTTTGTTTAGTAAATTGCAAAAATTACTATAAAAATACCTGCATTCAGGATATCATGAGTAAGAAGAAAAATGTCCAAGAAGAAGCAGCATGTTTAGCTTAGCTCCTCTTCCTGAATGTTAGACGATATTACTCTGTTTTCAGCTCTAAAACAGTTATATTTTCAAACATGTTACATTATTGTGAATTTGATCTCATATATTCTGCATCTTCTAGAGGAGAAAAAAATAGCTGTTAGATGGATAAATATTTATTTATTTGGCATTTTTAATTTCGCACACTTTATCTTTTATAAATATGGTTAAGAGTAACCCTAACAAGCGGTAGTCGTTAATCTTTGCTAGGGAGACTACAATTTTTTTAGGCTGACATGGCAAATACCCCGGTGATATAATGCTATAGCTGTCAAGGGTTTGAAGAGCAGTGATTACAGGATCTTGGAACTTGGAGTTGTGTTCGACTAAGAAAAACAGTGAAATTACTCCTGTATCGATTGTGACTAACATCAATTATGCTGCTGTTCTTGGAAAAACCATGAGCGGTCCAAGCTGTTGATCTGTGGGCTGATGTACCTCACCGACAGCCACAACTAGATGCAGCTGGGATCCCACAGTAGACATTTAAAGGAATGCTACCACTAATTTAGTTAGTAAATGTTTGTTGAAACGCTGCTGCTTTTTGCTCTTATGGCCTAAGGAGTGAAACACATTAGATAGACAGGGGCAAAAGGCTAAGTCATGTAAACCAATTCAACAGATGAAATGACTAGCTGAGCACCAAGAATTTGATGGGAAGTGTTGTTTTCTCCCCCCCCCGCCCCCACCCCTGCATTTTATTGAATTACATCTTCAATGTAAGCACCAAATATAATTTATCTTTAGTTTTGGCACCAAATATTAAATTTAAAGTTGACAGCTCATATTTTACTCTTCTGGCTCTGCGGTGCAGCAGAGCTTGATCATAACAGCAGTCTGGTCTTGGCCTTGGATGGGAATAGAAAAGTCACAGGTGACGAGAATGATCTGCATGCACAATAAAACGGAGTTCAGCACCATTTGCTGGAGCTCTGCTTCCATATTGTGCACAATACCACTATATTATTTTGACAGATATTGCTTCATTGCATTTTAAAGCCAATAGGAATACATAAATTAAAATGAAATGCCTAGTGTTGTAGGACTCATGCTGTAGGTTATATATTCTTTTTTTCTATTTCCAAATGTCCCTGGATTTACATAATGTTGTTTGTCTATGAAAGGAGTGAATAATTGTCCCAAAGTTCAAAACACCAAAGTCATGTTATGATTTCAGACCAGTGGGTTTGACATCTTTAGTCATGAAGAAATTAGAGAAATTAATAATGAGCTATTGGACTTGATACAGGACAAACTTGACCCTCTCTAGATCATTTATTGGTCAAAGAGAAGAGTAGATTATGCAATAAGGGAACTTCCAAGCTTTCTTAACTTCTGGAGGGCCTCAAGACTGATCAGATAACGTTTTTTTTTTTTTCTCAGCTTTGTATCTAACCTCAAATTTCAACAGAGTAGATAGTGACTTATCCAAGCCTCTTTATCAGCCACGTCTCCCAGCGGTCATGTAGTCTATATATATATATATATAAATATATATATATATATATATATTTTTTTTTACACCAATGATGACTATTAGAATGGCCATCACATTATCAAGTTTTCAGATTATTCTGTCATTCTGTTGCTTTTCAGTAGATAAAACACAGAACATGGTCTGTTTAGAATGTTTATTTTAAAATGGAAGAGATTTTTAAAAAGGAAGCTTTAAAAACCTTCCTTTTTAAAAGTATATGTGGATAATATGAAGAAAATGTTCACTGACTTTAGCAAAAGCTTCACTTCCATACCTCCAGTAGTGATCAACAACCAAACAGCAGAGCTGATGCCACAATATAGAAAAACAGGAGTACTTGGTAATAAATTGAGCTTCAGTAGATTCACTGGTATAAAAAAAAAAAAATAAAAAGAAGGAACACCAGTGTACACATTTTTTAACTCTTCATTTTATTGTTAGTCCTGCTTTTATAGAAGTGTTAGGGAATAGAATAAACCACTCAAAAGCTGAACTCCTCAAATAGTTGAGACCACATCTAGAGACGTTTATAAAAGTCCATTTTGATAGTTAAAACACAAAACATTCCTGAAACTCTTATCCTAATGCACGGGGGCATCTTGGGACACGATCGAAACATAAACAAATACTTAAAGACTTGAAATGAGACACAAAGATAAATAAAGAAGACTGATACACAGTGAAACATTTAATCAACAGCAGACTGAGACAGGGACTCCTCCATCACATCTCCAAGAAAAAAAGTCGTGGGGGTTACAGCCAATAAACGTCAGCCACTCCAAGTTTGTGCCTCTGCAGCAACAATACCAGGAGTTCTGCTGATGGACCCTGTCCAGGAAAATACTGCTAGTATGAATCAGCAAATACTGGTGAAGAAGGTTTTAGCCAGCCTCACAAGCTGCTGCGGGAAATGACAGGCAACCTGCAAGGTACATCAGGAGACATAATAAAAGGAATGCTTTATATAAAGGCCAGGGAAACGATGTGTTTAAAGTTTTAAATCAACTGATATGGATGATCTAAATGTTTATCAAAGAAATGCAATGCTTCCCACCTTGCCACTTGCAAGAGAGTACACAAAATCCAAACTGTTGAAGTTGTTATTTGAAAAAAGAAAAAAGAAATGCATAAATCTTTTTGTAAACTTATGGAGCGCCTCTTAAGTGAGAAGTCACCACTCAAACAAAGTGAAAATGAATCACAAGGTTTTGGATGACATAAACAGTTCATGAATCCTTCTAGCAGACCATACAATATTTAAACTCCTTTAGAAACCACAGAAGAAGAACATGAGAAGCAACACTGTTTTTGCTTGTTAGGAAAATGAACTGCATTGATTTATTCTAGAGTCGAGTTCAAACTATCCCTTTGCTGAGAATGAAACTAAAGCTGAATGATCTCTGGCCTAATGTTTGGCATCTGATAAGCATTGTGATCAAGTGCATGAATACTACTTAATCCTTCTACATGCATTCCCAAAACAAGTAGTTCAACTTTTACTGATAAACTACTAATTACAACATAAACAAACTAGTATTCCCCGAAAGATGTGTGTTATGTTTTATTTGTGCTTTCTATTAAAGTTCCCTATTAACACAAAGAAAAAAAAGACATATTGTAGGAAAAGACATGTCAGGACATCACAACTTGCTGCTGTCTGGAAATGTACAGACCAGACATGAATTTATAATTTCTTTTGAATTATTACTCTCCATCTGCTCGTTGCACAGGATCTGTTTCCAGGGCACTCAACCGCGTGTTGGTCTTTGTGTTTCCTTACCATCCAAGCCCAGAAGGATTTGAAAACATTATGAACAGGACAAAGTAATGCCTCAACATGTAAACAAATTGCTGGTGTTAAAAGGGGAAACAATGAATGACAAGAGTTTTGCTAGGGGGATTACTGACTCATTTTTTAACCTTTCAGTGGAGCCGTGGTATCAATTATTTAAACTCTGTAGGTGGGTTATGTTGATCTCTGGCTCTGGCTCACTGTGATGTTTCATTTGCTTTCCCGAAGTCCTTGTGTTTTTCTGCAAGACCTTCATCAGCTTACACATGTTTTAACTGTAACTCATTCACTGAACTGTATCTCACTCTATCCTCAGATGAATCCGACCCTCAGTCTCTCGAGCAACATGAGTCACAGCCAGCGCACACTGAAAGCAACAGCACACGTACTATGAATCATGATTTGCTCAAGATAAAATGCAGGACTACTCGACTAACAAAAATAAAGAATAATGGAGAAATAAGTCTCATGAAATTATTTTTTTATTTTTTTGTCTAAAAATGCCACAGCAACTTTTGTTTAAAAGATTGAGTGAAGAAAGTGGAGATCTGTAGGACTCGCTGCCTTCGGAGAACCAGCAGCATCATCAAGGACTCCTCACACACCGCCCACCACCTCTTCAAACTCCTGCCCTCAGAGAGGCACTTCAGGGCAATAAACTCATGGACAAACAGAATTAAAAAAACAGTTTCCACCTGAATTTCTTACAACTTTGGCACTTAAGAAGTATAAATAAGATAATATGTTGGCTGTGAGAACAGAACATGCCCCAGTCATGAATAAATGAATATATGATTTTGTACATTGTCAGTGCAAAATTAAAAGCAGGATGCTGTTTTATCCCCCACCAGTCTTTCATCACTACTTTACAACACATCCAGAGGACATTTTCATCCATTATCTGCTCAGCTTGTTACCATGGTTACTCCAGCAGGCACTTTGAGTCCCCCAACAGCTCATGAACCCTGAACAGGCTCCTCATTTTGACTTCTTAACCATTTCTCTCATCAAGAATAAAAGTTCTCATTATTGGTATAATTCAGGACATTTGATAAATACTGGGATTTTTACAGTTTTTTATTTTATTTTTTATTTTTATGTTTTATTGCCGCAAGAAGAAGTAGTGGCTAAAATACCTCCAACACATACTTGGCGAGATAATATTTTTCTGACACATGAATTAAGAATAAATGTAGACTCTGTTATGGATTTTGGCTGTGAGTTTTACTCAAAGTGCAAAGTATGTCTCAATTCCACAAAATGAAAAATAAATAAACTGAATAAATAACGGTAAGACAAATAGTAGGTTTAGGTTGATGTGTTTTTTCTTACTTTGGCCTGAGTTTTTACCTCAAGCAAGTTCACGACACGAGATAGTAACTGATTGAGTTTCTCTCCAAAGTTTTGCAAACATTCACATTAAAGTGGAACAAAAAGACAAGAATCTCTGCTTTTTAATTCATCATCTTAACTTTTTCTTTGTCTTCTTTTCATACAAAACATTATCTGTTTACGTTAATAATGAGTGTGCTGTGCAGCTAAGTAGTTTCCACTTATTTAAATGGGATGCAGAGTTGCTTCTGAGGAAATAAATCTTTGGATAGCCAAACAGACATTTACATTGACATTCATTGTTCCCTGGTAATGGAGCAATGAATGAAAAGTGTGCCTTTTGACTTGGCACACTTAAAGATATGAAATCAATACTATCACAACTTGCCTGACAAAAAAACAATGTGTCCTCACTAACTGTTGGGAAATTATTTTACATCTCTTGCATTGATTTAGTTTCAAATTAAACTAGAAATTGGATCTGGTTGACATTTATGTCTGTAGCGACTCTATTGTTTAGTAATTAAAGCAGGCGTCTGTCTCAGCAGACAAGAATCACAAAGCAACCTGGTTTCACACTCAGGCATGGCAACAGTTAAATTGACTTGTTAGTGATGCTCCAGATTTATTGGGACCTTGTCTTCTGCAATGAAAATTTTTAAAGACCATCATCAATATGATTATACTCAGGGGAATATCAGATCAGCCTTTTGATGTTTGAATGAAGGACTGGTGCAAAAATGAAAGAAAAAAAAATCAAGAAAATCAAATTAAGACTTTAAAGTGAAACACCTGAATTTTGAAATTTTGTTCGCAGAGGCATTGGCTGCAGTAGTAACAAATATCAGGGGCCTCAGTGTTTTTTTCACATCAATACCATTCTCCAGTGCTACACTTATTTTTAAGTCTGCCACGTTAACAATGTTTTCAAAATTTGTCAGGCAATGTGGTTATGCTTTCCCTGCACTTTAAACAAGAGGAGCTGACTGCCTTGTTTTGATGTTGTACAGTTAGTTAATCTGACTGCCTGACAGTACATATGAAAGTTTTTTCTTGGATTCTTGGATAAGATTGAGCACAGCAATCTTTTCAAGATTCCTATTTTTATTTTTGTTTAATTTAGAAATTAGTTTGATGTATTTTACAGTTGTTAATTATTAAGTCCAACATTTTAATGTAAATAATTTGCTTTATTTAGTGAAGTCAATAAATGCTTGATTAAATGGTGCTGACTGAAAGGACATCTTTGTGAAATAGCTGTTAAGGTCAAAGTGTTGTAGTTTTCACGTGCAGATCGCTTCTGCAAGCATTTGTTCAACAATGGGTGGCTCTCAGGGAACTTAGTAAATTCCAAGTGTGCGTACTGTGATGGGAGCCTTCATGTAAAATAATTCCAGTCGTGAAATTTCCTCTCTGTTAAATTTTCCACTATCAAGTTTTAGGGATGTTACAAGAAAATGGAAGAGATTAGTAATGACAGAAGCTCAGTGATAAAGTGGTAGATCATGTAAAAGAGCAAAGTCACAGAAGTAGTGAGCTGAGAACGCTAACTTTCTGCATTAGTTACAGAAAGTAATTCATGCTGTATTGGTCCTTCAGATTAATAAAGGTCTACAGGACCTTTATTAGTCCTTCAGAATAGTCTAAGAAGGATGTTTAGCTAGCTTCTTGAAATAAATTTCCATTCAAGTCTTACATTATCACATGCAATGCAAGGCATTGGCTCCAATGTTGTAAAGCACACTGCCTGTGGACTCTACAGAAACATGTTCTCTGGAGTGATTAATCATCATGCCTCTCTGCCTGAGACTTTATGGGTTAAATCTAGGCTCTGCAGCTGTCAGGAGAATAGCATTTGTTTTTATTGTGTCAAGTGTAAAGTTATGATGTAAGCATATTTTTTAAATCATTGGACTGGGCCACGTGTTTCCACTGAATGGAACCTTTAATGCTGCAGCTTACTGAGACATTGTGAACAATTTTATGCTTCTGACTGTGTGTTGGCGTCTCAGGGATTTCAACTTGTTTTCTAATACGAGTGTGCACCGGTGGAACAAGCACAGACCATTCATAATCACAAGCTGAACAGCAGATTACCTTTGGATTTGACCAGGTTAGATTTATGACTGGTTTATTTCATCTCATTTAAAGTTTCAAATCCTTCTGAGATAAAAAAAAAACAACTTATGACTGTTCTTGGCTAGAAGTGATGGGCTCGTAAGGGGGAGAGGGTTTACAGAAACATCTCAATGGAGAGGGTCTGAATAAAAATACTAGTGGGTATGTAGAGTCACAGATGATGTGATTTTCCTTTTTAGCCAAAAAGTTTTCTAAATTCTCTCCATACTTGGAGCAATCCTAAGTAACTTGTTGGCAGCTGTGACTGTGTTTCTGACTGACTTTTTCTGTACCTAAGTCAGGGGTCACCAACTCCAGTCCTCAAGGGCTACCATCCTGCAACTTTTAGATTTACCTCTGCTCCAAAATGGCTGAATTCCCTCACCAGCATTCATTCCTCTCTGCAATAGGCTGGAAACGAGCAGTTTATTTGATCCAGGTGTGTTTGAGCAGAGACGCATCTAAAAGTTACAGGATGGTAGCCCTCGAGGACTGGAGTTGGTGACCCCTGACCTAAGTGGTATTGCCAAAGTAACAGATCGTACAATAAGCTAAAATACTTGGAATAAATGTATTTTTCTTGGCTGTTGACACAAGAAACAAGCAATTCTTTTAAGAAGTGTAATCTTTACTGTGACTTAATTTGCATGAGATTCGTCCCATTTCAGCTTGTTGACTAGCACAGCGCCAAGATATTTGTAATTAGAGGCAGAATAGTCTCTCTGTTAATGACAGTGGCAGAGAAGGGTTGTGACCGTCTAAAATTAATGGACATTTCCTTATTCTTATTAGTGTTTAAATGAGGTTTGACTTATTGAACCAGTTGAAAAGGGAATATAAAAGTGGACCAAAGCATCCCTTTCATTTAGGAGGCTCACCGAAGCCGAGTTGTCCACATATTTAATAAAGTGCCTGTTAGGTAAAGTGCTAGTGCATGAAGTATAGGTGATAAAACATGCCTGCTTGTTGTCATTTTAGCAGAGGGAAAACCGCTTCCTCTGACTCACTTGCAAGTCCATAACCCAAAATTCATTATCCAGCATGTCTGCAAGAGTCTTTGATATCATAGTATTAAAAGTAGAAGATAAATCCTCAAATAAATGAGTCTCCGGTGTCTTAAGGTGTGTGTGTGTGCACACTTCATTAATGTCAGAATTGCATCCTCCACCCCCCTGGATGATTTGGAGAATTTCAGTAGCTCCATAAGATGGTGGTACCTCTTTACCAGACACTTCATGAACAGAGATGTCAGTGCTGTTGGTTGAAAGGCCTTGGGTTCTGTAGGTCTTTTAATTTTTGGAACAGGTACAATTATACACGTTTTCTCCTGGGTAAGAAATTTGCAGAAAGAGTAAAAAATGTTAGTGATGGTGTCAGGGCCATGGCTTTCCCAGGGGTTCTCGCATATAGAAATGTAAACGACATCAACGTCATGATGTGTGGATGAGGTGGTGAGGAGAGACGCCAAGACCCAGGTTGTGATGAAGATGATGATTTAATGATAAATATCCATGGAACAGAACAACAGGGAGCACAACTAACACACGACAGCACAGGGAAACTGGCTAGTACACACAAGGAGGATCCGACCAGAGACAAAGACAACAGGTGGGACTAAATACACTGGGAGGGTAATCAAAGAAACGAGACACAGCTGGGAACAATTAACAGGGAGGACAGAGACTCACAGGGGAACGGGCTAATAAACAGAGAAATACCTCAAAATAAATACACAGAAAACACAGATCACAACAACCAAATTGTCTGATATTTAAAACAGTGGCCGATAGAGGTAGGAATTCACTTCACTGCAAAATTATATAAATAAATTCCAACATGAAAAGCAACAAGGAGTATAATGCATGCTCAACACATGGAGCACTTGAGAAGAAATGTTTTCTGTCTGTACACGCACACACACACTCACACACACACACAAATTTTTGTGGAAAATCAATTTATTCTGACTCAGAGTGTCTATGATTAAGTTAAGACTAAAGTGAAAAATATATGTCTTTCTACATGTTGACAATTTATATTTGAGGTTTGCAAACACAGAGACACCCTGTGAGAAATTTACTCTCAGTCCCTTTCTGAAAACATCTAAATCCAAGACTCTGTCATTATTGCTCTGGCATCGTCTAAATGGGAATGAACTTGTCTGACTCTGACTCCACCTCCGCCGCTACTGGCTTCCTTGATCAGAATTACAATGTGATGCTGCAAACATGAAGGCGCTCTAAAGATGCACCACTAACCACAGCAGTGGGTTAAGTGGTTGTGCGATTCACTTGGATTTCCTGCCAACTTTTTCCAGTTCACACCCTGTGTGGCACCCGAGTGGTGTACCAACTAAATAACTGCAGGAGTTGTGAACAGTTACGAAACAAAACCCGTAAAAGTTACAATAATTTATTTTAAAACAATATCAGAAGCGAAGGAGGTGCGGACAGCCCATGACAATCAACCCATAAGCCAGTCTATAGTTTGTCCTTATCTGAGCAAAGGAAGGGCGCGGTCCTCCACCGCATCCAGTCCTCCGTTCCTGGCGAACCCTGTCAGAGACCCAGCCGCCGCTCCTCGACGGCGACCAGTCTTCCCGTACAGTCCGCCTGTCTGGATACACCGCCTCCCCGCTCCTGCCACACAATCGCCGCCGCTCCGTCTTCTCCCTGTTTTTTTCCTGTGCGTCCTCTCTGCTTGTGTCCTTTTTAATTGTCATGACAATCTCCACGCTAATTAAGCAGATGTATAGCACCGGTGCAGGGCTTCTTTGGGTATCCGGACACGTGACCTCCAAAATAAACAATCAGAAAACAATAACTCAAAAGTTTAACTCAGCTAAACCTAAGAAAATACATAATTTCAAAATATGACAAGCAAGCAATCAAAACAATATAAAAGGAAACATAAATAGAATTCCAAAACGGAAAAACCGAGGCCACATTACCACACCTGCAGTGACATTAAAAATGTGATGTGCAACATACAAATGTCTCCCATTTCAGTAGAACTCTGAGTCAGAGCATGAAGAATCGCTTCAAACAAACACTGATGACAAATTAGTCATGTTATGGTCTGACTTGGATTAGAAAGGAGCCACAAACACCCTTGGTGGATGAAAAGCCAAACATATTGTTACCTGTTTATGAAGCGCCTTGTACATGAACTGACTCATGATGACTACTTGTGTTCTTTAGATAGGGCTGCTGATATTCTTCATGTAATATCAATTAGCTGTGGTTGGTAAATGACTTTGTTACCCTCTGGAACAAATTAATATGATTTTATGCCAGATGGTTTATCACGGAAACCATCTGTCAGAAAAGAGCAGGTACAGAGACACTTTACAGTAAGAAGCAATGTGAAGTGACTGCAGAGCAGCTGCTGATTACTAGCTTAGTTTAATAGTTGAAGTTACATAATACACTGAAAGCATAAGGCATGATCTTAAAAGGTTTATCATCAATTTTTAAAGGATTGTATGCCTCACATTTAAATTTATTTAAAAAAAAATAGTAAGGTCATTTATCCAACGAAGGTGAGGAAGTCAGGAGAAATGATGTCTTAGAGCAGTTTAATGGAGACCTAGCAAACTGGCACCCTATCCAAGGATTTAAACATGAGACATGTCGAGCTGAATTCACCTGCAATTAACCCCACTTGTGTAATTATTGGTATCAGTGACATCCATAGAGTGATCATGAAAAATGCTTTCTTTTTCTTAACAGAACCTCTTTATTACCCACTTTTCATCCTTAGGCTGTGCTACTGTATTAGAATGTAAAGTTATCATTATTCTATAAGTTTTACTCTTCTGTACCAGTATCATGCTGTGGACAGATGGATATATTGAGATGAGGCTGTGCTTAAGTACCTAAGAAGCAGTCACTAAGAAAAAAAAAGACATTTATTTACTTTCATAAAGAATCAACTATATTGTTTGTAAAACACATTTCTGTTTAGCTTTACAGGAGGAGCTAATCAGTGTACCTGTTCAGCTCCATTCCTGCAGCTGTAGGGATTTTAATTTCTGCAGGAGGTTAATCACAACTTGTTGTAAGACTTGTAAATTTCACAAACATCGTTCTTAGAAAGAAATGTTTGTGAAATCTAATCCTGTAGCCTGCTCATTATTTTTGTTCACTTTTTATACCTAATAAACTCAGGTATGATACTTTATAAGTCTAAGAAAAACTTTCAGAAAAAAAAAAAAAACAACTAAATATATCAAGTGAACAAATTCTCTGTACCTGTCTATTACATCCTAACCTGCTGATTTGGAAATATTTTTTCAGAGAACTTCATGAAAACATTACTTCACTGAAATTGATCTTTTATGACTTTAAAAGGGACCTGGAGCTCATAAACCACCTCTAGGTATACTGCTGACATCAGGCTCTTAGACGTTTATTTTTATGACCAGCTTTAATCGGTCTTCGGCAGGAAAGGAGCCAACACTTTATGCTGACACTGGGCAGGTGAACATTGCAGATCTGTCTACACATTTATCTTATCAGTGTCTTATGAGGATGTCTTTTTTTGCCCTGCAGTCTCTTCCGTCTTTTAGGCATTCATTCCACTTGTTACCCTGATATGTAAAGTTCTGTGTTTGTTAAATGATGTTGTACTGACATTTTGTTTGTTGGTTTAGTAAAATGTTTTTAAATTGTATATATGCTTTGAGTTTTGGCTGTCTGGCTCTGAAGTAGGATTGTTACGCTTTCTTTAAATAAATGACCGTTTACCCAATCGCATGACACACGTGGGTCTCTTTGTAAATTATCTGAGCATATTAAGACATACTGTAAATCAGAGCTACGATTAAGTTCACCATTTTTCATATCCCTGGTTTAAAGTAAGCTTTTAATTTTACAAACCTGTTTCCTCTGACATAAACTAATATAAATGTTTTGGAATGGCTCTCCTGGAGTCTAGACATGAAACTAAAAGAGATTCTGTGTAAGGAGTGAAAGACTATGGTAAGAGTAATAAAAATTAATAATATTAATATTAAAAAGATTATGTAAGGATTATAAAAAAAATAAAGAAATATTAGGATAATTGGAAGGAAGGCCTCAGAACTGCAGCACATATCAATATACCAACTGAAATAATGCAAGATGCTTATCAGCAACTAAAAGAAGAGTTTGACCTATTTATTACTAATTAAGATTTTTCAATTTTTATTGAGAAGAAAGTTCATATTGTGAAGAAATGCATGTTTAAAATTTAAGACATACATAAGAAACATTAGAAATATTCACGTACTTCATGATGGTTAAAAAAAGTATGCAAATTTTAAATGCTGTGCAAAATTACAAATTGTCAAGGTACTATGACACATTATGAACAAATGCTGTCATGTAATATCAAGACAGAAACAACCAATCAAAGCACTGACACATAAACTTCAAAAAATGTTCAGAGATGAAAACATTCAGCTGAAATGAAAAGATGACCAGTGTATACTGGTCAGATCCTGTTGTGTTCATTTTTCCCAGAACAAAAATATTTTCCCACTGCCTTTCTATTTATTGAACTACAAGTACACCCAGAATTAGCTTGGCTTGTTAACTCAGAGAGAAGCACCTGTCAGTAAAACTAATAAAGCTGCTGCAGCATTCATCAGGTCCTGCCTGGACCGACTGTAGCCATCTGGTAGAAACTGCCCTTCTCATGCAGGAACATTGATATAGATGATCTAATGAACACGCCTGTGCACTGAGCAGTGACATATTTAAGGTTGTGCCTTTGGCTAATTTGTTTAAACAGGAGCTGAAGCTTCCCTTGGCTGCATCGACTCCATCTGTTGTGGGAACTGGTTTTATCCGGGGAAAAACACTAACCACAGTGACATTGGCAATCATTAAAGCCAGGATTGATCATGGACCTGCAGCATGTTTCTCTGCTAAGTGTGTTTCGCTGAGGAGGAAATGCAGGTTAGAATGAGGAAGTATATGGTTTGTTGGATGGAAAACTGGACCACATTTCTCAGTGCATTTTTTGTGAGAATAACTGAACAGAAAGAAACTGTAGAAAACAACATAGCAGATCTCATTTCCTTTTTCCTCATCCATGTTTTGCCCCATTATTGATCAAAGCAGTAGATGTTGAGTCAATAAACATCATGTCTTTAAGCTGTGCTCTCTGAAGTATTTTTGTCTTCTCGGTGAATTAACTGCATTTGTCATTTGAGAGACTCCTGAATTTGAGCCCTCACAGATGTTACAAAGGTGTAAACTGCTGCAAAGCAACAACCTGGTGCAGCTCTGGTAGAACATTTGTGTGAGTAAAGTCACAACAACCCATGAACCTGCATTTAGAGGACTATTGTTCTATTTCCTTTCCTTTCCTTTCCTTTCCTTTCCTTTCCTTTCCTTTCCTTTCCTTTCCTTTCCTTTCCTTTCCTTCTCTAGGTTGGTTTCTGCAAGGACATTTGCAATTCTCCTCAAGAAAATTAAAACAATATTTAACCAATCAAAGCCTGCTTTTATCTTTAAAAGCAATTACCTGGTTGGAGCTGGAATTCAAATGCAGTCTGTATATAATACACATATACACAACTGTACAAGTACAGCTGTATCTAGATGCCTGTCATCAAATATGGAGAAATAAGACCATAAACGAGACTGACATTAAATTTTCTATAGCATGTTATTCCAAAGTACTTTAACAGTTATTTGTTCCAAACAAAACCATCTCTCAGTTTTACAGAGAATGGTCAGATTAAAATATCTTACGATATTAGAGGCCAGAAAATGAACAGACTGGTGTGAGATAACAGAAAAGCAGAAGTAGCAAAAATAACCACTTGCTACAATCAAAGTGTGTAGAGTGCCATATCTGAATGGATAACATATTGAATCTTGAATCAGACGGAATATATGAGTCTATATAAAGTGTCAGTCCTGTCAGACAACAACAGGAAATTGAGGATACAATCAAAACAGGCTGGACAATAACAAATCCCTCACTCCCTGCAGAGCAAAAGGTTCTCTGTCCAGGTCAGAGAGAGCTTGGAAACAGCAAGAATGCCGTCTTGCTATTCTCTGGTTGGATAGGTCTGCTGGCATCACTCTGACAGATTAACAAGCATTTTCTGCCTAGTATATAAAAGTTCATGTCAAGTCTTAAGCACAGGGAGTGAGAGTTGGTCATTATTATGCCATCGATCGATCGTTTCAATATGAGTGCAGCACCTTGTTTTGGCAGAACCAATTCTCGTGAGTCAGCAGTCCACAGCCTAGAGTGACACGACGAAACTCGCTGCTCGAGTGCAAGAGCAGCTCATATTTGTGAAGAAGAGATGAAAAACATGAAAGAAAAAAGTTGCTGGTTGACTGACATGCATGCTCATAGTTCGCTATTGGGTGCCTCGTTTCTGACAGAGCAGTAATAAACCCCTGGTAAGTGCATGAGCTCAGGTTCTCAGGCAAGGAAATGTTTCACAATAAGGTGCGTTACAAGTAACTCTGGTGTTACTTTGGCTATCAGTGACAGTATGACAGCCAATTCAATTACTTGCAAAATGAATACCCTGGTATTTAGGATCACTTTTGAGGTCAAGCAAACAAGCTAAGAAAACCAACCAGATGATTCATTGAAACACATTCTAACCCTGACTTTAAATACTAGAGAACCGCAGCACATTCTCTACACACTGATAATCTGGTTCAGGGTTGGGGGGCTCCTGTTGGGGGCTGCTGCATAGCAGAAACACAGAGACACAAAGGACAAATAAACCACACACACACACATATACATACACAAGTTAGACATTCAGTCTAACTTGCATGTTGTTGACCTGTGTGACAAAACTACGGAGTTCAATAAAGAAAATAAAGTTGGGAAAAACATAAACAAGGATTTGAACTCTGGGCTTTCTTACTGCAATACTATCTGTGAAGCTCAGTTTTATATTTGTTATCTTAAATTTTAAAGGAGTTGTGGAACTGAGAAAAATTTGATATTTGCTGAAGCTCTAGGCGACATGCAGTTTTTTGGGTAACACTTTATTTGAAGGGCTGTGCATAAGACTGACATGGGACTGTCACAAACATGACATAACACCTGTCATAAACAGGAATGATTCTTCACAAATGATTATGACTGTTGTCCTGAAGTGTCATTTGGTAAATAAAGACACTTTTAATACAAAGGTTTTTTTAATAAAAATGTTGCATTAAAAGTTCATTAAAAGTGTAAAGTTTGCATTATTCAGCAAGTAAGGATACTTTTAATACAAAGTTCCATTGAAACTCAATTTAAAAGCCAATTAAATGTGTCAATTTTGAATTAAAAGTGTCATTATTTAGCAGCACACCCTTGCAGCACACCGGCCCTTGAATCCTGTATTTGGAGATTAGATTAGATGAGTAATTTAGGATCTTCAAACTCCTGTAGTCTCAGCTAAGCATAAATACAATTTCCCTCCAGCCAAGTTCCTCACTTATTTTTTCAAAAGTCCCATTATAAAGAACTTGTTGTCCAAAGTGTTATTACAGCACACTTCGTTCATTTTCTCCTTCTTATTTATTCATGTCTTTATTTATTGCTGTAATGTGGAGTTGCTCCGTATTGATCTGAGGTTTCCTACTGCTGCTGCCAGGTTCTCCGCCATCATCAGAACGCTGAGGCAGCACCAGGCCACCGCAAATGGTAACACAGTCACCAAAGCCTGTGTTCTTTGTACCCTGAGCCAGTCACCCTGTTTAAAGTAATTGGTTTACGATTTATTGCAACATACAAATCTTTAACCACTTTGAACCTAATTCTTTGTAATAGTAAACCCTCTCCTCTGTTTGGCCCAGTGGATGATTATGAGGTACAGAGTTTTAATCATACGTTTAGGAAAGGCTTATATATATTCTTTATTGGATTTATTGCTGTAGCTGCTCCATTAAATGCCAGTAACAACATTTTTGTGTGCTTGAACGAGCTGCAATGTGCAGGAGGTTTAACTTTGTGCCTATTCCAATTGTTGCCAATGCAAACAATGTTGCTAAGCAGGACTCAAGTCCAAGAACATGTTCTACACCAGCCCCGCTCATGTGAACATAGATAAACATCTACTGATTTTCATCAGCAAACAGTGCTAGAGTGGTACCGCTTAGGTTCAAGTGATAAAAAGGGAACATTTTCAGACTTTTTAGGCCATAAATCTCATTGTCTATTCTGAGATAAGGCGGAAAACTTTCCGTAGCGGAGCAGGCACGAAAAGAACATGCTCCAAATGAGGAAAATCAGCATCACCCTGAAGCATGTGGCTGCTCTGTTAGGAGAACCCCAGGTGTGCATAGTGGTAATTCTCTTGAAGATTTCCATAGAAACCGCAGCACCACAAGAACCCTCAGTCATTCAGATAAACTGATTAGTTAACAGGGATTGAGTTTATGTCACAGTCCTGCTCACTGTAGGACACGAGTCCTCGCCCTGTGAAGTAATTAGTAAGCAGCCCGTTGCTTGCGACATCAGGGGATTAGTGCCATTAGGGCATTTTCATGTCTAATGACAAGCCTGGACTCATGAAAAATGATGCAGTGTTGTGAAGTTGTTTGATTGCTTTAGTGAACCATCAGCCTTAGAGCATCAAACTCTTCAGTGACTCGATATAAAAATCTGTGATTCTCACATTTCTTTCCTCTCAGCAGGGCGCTTCAGACAACTGCGTCTCTCTTTTGGTAACAGTGCATCCTACTCAATGTGCTCGTCATGTGTGACAACAGAAAAAAAAAAAATAGAATGCTCCTGCAGTTATGCGTGACATTTCAATTTCAATCCTGTTTTATTTGAAATGTTAATTACATGGCAAAACATAGACTTCTGAACTTTCTTCCTTAAACTGTCTACAGCATGACAGGTTTTTGTGAGTCTTAAAACATCCATTAAAACAAATTTTACTTCCCTTTTCCTTCAGCCAGGTCAGCTGGAAACTGGCAGCACACACTGGTGCCACTGGTGCCTGTTTAAATATGAATATGAAGCTCTACTTTTTGGGGAAAGAGGACAGCTAGATTGAGAACTGAGCTTTATAAAAAAATCACCTGGAACAGTGATACAACATGTTCTCTCCACTGCTGTAACCTGGACACAGAGGTTCAGGGATGATGGAAGTGGGTCAGGTGACCCAGCTGCTTTTACCACAGTTATTATGGTGGTTGAAGCAAAAGGTGTTGAGACTATGCTGGATATATCACTAGGAATTAAATAATTAAAACATTGTTCATGTTATATTTTCATTAGATTGATTTATTTTTCCACATATGGCTATTTAAAGTACATGTAGGGTTGATGGGTGCGTAGACAGAGATAAATGACCAGTCCTCACAGGATTTAAGAATGGACCTCTTCATTCTTCGGAGTCCAGTAATCTTCATCTAACTGTGAAAGAAAGAATAAAATTAAGTTGTATGATTTTTAAATCATTAAATTGTATTTTATTGCATTAAGTAAGCGTTTTGGTCACCTTCCAACCAGCAACAATTCTGGGTTTCTCAGCCCTCTTAGTCGGTCTTTAAAGTTGCTTCTCTGTTTGCTTTAACCAGGTCTGAACAGCAGATCCTGCACCATTCTTCTCTGTTTTTTGTAACCACTTCAGGTGTAGTACAAGGCACGCTAAGTTGGGCATTATGCACAAGCGATTTGTTTGACATCAGACTGCATTGATTGGCCACTGATTTATGTCACTGCATTTTTTTGGGGGGGGTTATTTTTTGCAGACTACAAATATCTCAATCGCCTCAGTGGATCAGAAAAATATCAGAGAGCTGCACAATGTGGAGGAGCGTCATCATGACTTTAATCTTGAGCAGTGCCAGAAACATATGTGCCAACTTTTGGAGTGAAATCACTGATTTAGCAGCCCTGCAAGTGTCATGAAGTGGGGTTGTTGATGGTGAGGAGAGACGCTGAGACCCAGGTTATGGTGATGATGAAGATTTAATGATGATAAAGCACACAAA
>NW_015116160.1:23162-43907 GCF_001443285.1 Poecilia latipinna
AGACAGAACTGAACAATGGGGTGCCATCACATCATGCAATCTCATTTTAACACATTTTTTACCCAGCGGTATCAAAAAGAAAAAAAAAAATCATTATATGCTTTCAGTCAGCAGATGTTTTTGTATTTTCAGTTGGTCAGTGACATTCAATGTTGACATTTCATGAGAAATATTCTGTATACATGAACTATGTTTAGCCACAGCAATTCGCTGTGACTTGTTAGGTGTGGAATTGAAGAAATAAGCGTGATTTATCGTCTGAAAATTATGAAAAAAACAATCTTAAAAAATATGAGGGGGTAGAAATAGAAGTAGTTTTCTATTAAAATTATGGAGCCTGGAGTTCTGGGGAAAAGAAATGATTGTAATTATCTCTAAAGCTATTAGATTTGAAGCTCTCACATTTTCATTATGCACTTTAAAATATTGCAGAAACTGAGAGCCGGTTTTACTTTGCTCCAGTACGATGTGGGGAAAAAAAAATCTTGGCTTTAAGATCATGGTTTATTTATTTATTTAATGCTGTGTATGCCTGGCAAAAAAATGGCACTGCAACCAGCAAAATCATGATAAATTGCGCTCTACAATCAGATCCGTATGTACAGTGAGTGGCTGGGCAATGTAACCCTAACCCCATCAAGGCAGTGGAGTTTAGTAACAAGCCAAGCCTGAAAAAAAAATACTTGTAAGGTAGATCACAAGCAGATAGATACTACATATCACCTAGAAAGCAATCTCTTGAAATGTTGTCAAGTAACCACCTCTTAAGTACCTTACAAAAAAGTAAAACAGCTAAAGCACATTATTTGTATAGACAATGTGTCCTTTTTAAAAATCATTGTTTATCATTTCCCCTAACATTTACTCAAAACCATACAAAACACTGCTAAGACCAGATGTATTTGATGAAGATGATTAAAGGTGTGATCATTTTGTTTACAAACATAATAACGAGCCTAGGAAGATTGTGTTAGCATACCCCATAAAACACAACTTTGATAGCAAGAAAAAGCATTTAGTCTTTCAAGATAATTGTGTCAAACATTTAGGCTTGGTAGGTCCCAAAAACAAGGAGGAAGCAGGCACACTCAAGATAAATAAAGTTGAATTTAATGACAACTTGAAAGAACACCACTGATGCCATCACAGAGGGACAACAACTTGGAGCCAAACAGAGAGACACGCGGAGAACAACAGGCAAGGAGTAGATGAGATCATGGTACCGATATATTCGGAGGAGTGATTAATGGAACAGTGAACTGGTGAGCCTGATTAAGTGAACATGGAGCAGGTTTCGGGGGGCTTGGGGGGAACGGCTACAACACAAAACCATGGAAGCAATTCAAAGAAGCACAGGGGAAACAACAGAACAAGGTGAAGATGGGAAAATGCAAATGAGTGAAACAATCACTAACAGAGCATGGCTAAGTTGTGACCAGAAATATGAAACATAACTGACGGAAATAGAAAAATACAACAGATGAAAAAAAAAAAATGAAAAAAATTTTAAGAACTAGACTTAAAATCTTAGATAATATCAAAGAGTCCCTACGCATCATCTAAGAGATGCGTCAGTGTTCTCTAAGCAAAAACTAAAACCCTTCTCCAGGTTTCATAATCCTGTAAGGGGCTACTGTCAATCTTGACTGATGCTGACAAGAACAAGCCAGTCTCGTATGTGTTGTGTCATCAACATGTCACCATAGCTTTGGCTGAATTATGTTTAGGACTGTACAGGTTGTCACTCTGAGGGCTGTTCTTTTTGATGTGGGTTGTCACTGCTGTTTGTCTCACCCATCATTTAACCACTAACAGGACTGCAGGGATGCAGAGGTATAACAGCAATACCAAACTGTTATAATACATGTTTGAAGATGTTTGCTTTGTGTGGCTGACACAATAATGAAATAAAGGGTGAGACAAATGCATGGGCTGATAGATTAACATAAGTTCTCATCGCCCTCCAGTATTTGTCATGTCACAACAGAAGCTTGATCTTGTAGCTTAACAGATATGTCACAAGAGAAGAATGAAGAAACAAGCAAAAGGAGCAACATTTCTGTCTCAGTCTAGCAGGACCTCTCACCACACTGTCACCATCAGTCCCAAGATCTCCTGCACCGGTACCCTGGACGGCTGCCATTATTTGAATCACTAAATCTGCAGCACAAAGTGAAGCACTAAGTGCTTTCAGTCTGGGAGGCTTCTTAATCAAATCTGGAACTCATGTCTCATAATAAACCTCCAGAATCCCTAACACAATGTAGAGAACCTACAGTTGGTTGGTGCAGTAAGCATGTGTATCAAACAAATGCAACATTGTTTAATACCTAAACAGATGCATATTTATGTAAGGACTGTGGCTCAGTGGGTAGAGTCGTCGCGTTGGTCAGAGGTTAGATTCCAGCTCCCATCCGCATGTCGATGCGTTCTCAAGTTGCCTGTTGATCTAGGTATTGGTGTATAAATATCATCGGAGAAACAGGAGAAACCTACAGCTGGAATAGTAGCTTGTTGAAATATCAAAACAAATCCAAAGTAATTTAGACATGACATCTAGAATATGGGTAGTTATTTTTTAATGAATTGTAAAAGTTAACATTATCAAGTGGTCAAATTGTTGAATAATCTATGTATCTGGGCATATCTGGGCTATCATTGAAGAAAAAAAAATCTCTCAGTTCTATACATTCAACCTTTATTAAGTTGATGATGTGATGACCCTATTGGCCGGACAAATCACCAATTTTACAATCAAGAAGTCTAGTTTGGTGCAATTTCTTATCCAGGTGGTGGTGCTCGCACACAAGATGGTTTGTGTGTGTAGGAGTATTAGTCTCCTTGTTATCTCAGGTGACAAGAGCACAATGACAAACAACAGATTGGCTCATAATGTCCTAAAAAACATGGAGGCCAAAAAGACTGAAACTGCAAATGAAAGGAAATGTAAAGAAATAACATAAGGGACACTTTACTGGAACATAAATATGAAGGAACGTAATGACTGCAATACGCTGTATGAAAAGGGAACAAAAGCCAACAGAATGCAGAAAAAATGGTATTAAAGTTTTCATGCTAAGACTAGCAGATAACAGCACAGATCAGATTTCCAGGTGAAACAGCAGAAGATCATTGGTTACTTGCTGTGTTCAGGGTATGACACGGTCCTCTGCAAGACAGAAAACGACGCCAAGAGCTGAACCACAGAAATAATTTCCATGTCTGGTTTGTGTCACAGTCGACCCTCGCTGTCAGTTTCTTCAGTTTTACTTGCTGACCACCAGCAGACATGGAGGCCACAGCTACAGCAAGCTGCAGAGCAGTCCGACTGCCTGGACTTCCCACAGGTCCACTGGCCTGACACACGGCAGACCGTGAGTGAGGCTTTTCTACTCCACTGCACTCTAAATAGCTCAGATGCACTGAGGTGGAACATTCATGCTGGGATTAAAGCAGTTTTACACTTCGTTCCTGCTGAAGAGTGAAGAAACACTTCCTTTTACAGTTGGATGACATCAATAAAGAAGATATAAAGAGGAAGAAAAGATTTTCTTTTACTCTTACGAACAGCAACCTCTAAACTCTCTGCTTCGATTTTACAGTTAAATATTTGGCAAGTAATTACGCTGATGATTTCTTTTGCTTACTCGTCTTCAACATACTGAAACTGCTGGATATAGATATGTTCATAATGGAATAACCTGCAATAAATGACCTATCAAGACGCTGCACTTTAACAAAGTTGCCATTAACTCTGATATCCAGCATTGCAATGTTCAACGTCTTATTACTCCCAATGACTCGAATCTACATGTGCAGGTCACACATTTTTATTATTCTTTAGCTATGAAGGGCAGGAAGACTCCAAGAGGGCTGAGGCAATAATAATGGCATTTTGCCATTTGGTTCCATCATCTTCACAGAGTTACTGATACTGAAAATGTATGCTCATCTGTTTCACTGGAACATCTTTCTAATGGATTCTTCAGACCGTCCAGAAACAAACCACATTCCATCCCTTCGCACAGAGACGTGATTTGATTTGTGTTTTAGAACTTTGTAATTACGGAGAGCATTTGGAGCTTGGCTGTGTCTCCGACTGCTGATTATGGGCCAACAGAGCTTTTAAATCATGAGCCGACTTCTAATCAGTAGATTTTGTTTTGTAACAGACATCATACAGCCGTGTGGGAGGTGAGGAAGAAGTCTTTAAAGTTTTGATCCAACATTGATAGCAGTTTTCACTTTGATTGCACTCCAAGGCTTCTGCAAAGCAAGTTCAACATATCCAGTACATATTTTATTAGTTGGTGTTTGCCAATCTTAACATTCAAGATCTTGGTTGAAGAAGTAATCATTAATATAATGAAGTAATTAGTGTGTGTGATTAAAATGTTAGACACCCACTGATGTTTCCGTAATAGTAATGCAACTTGTTTTTCTTTTTGTTTTGTTTTTTTCCTGGGGTGGTTTCCTGTAGTCTATCTATAATCCCATTACATAGATATAATACATACTGGAGATTCCAGTTGTATCAAGGGTCAAACCTCAGTGGTGAGGTTGTGTTGGAAACATATCTGTCATGTTAGGAGGAAGACTTCTGACCCACAGGAAACAAAGGTAAGTTAATTTCTTCACAATATCTACAAAGATAGGAACCATGCAGGTGTTCTCTCCATGGATCAGGTCGGAGGGTCGTCTGGAGGAAGAGAGACGGATTAATGACTGAGCGAGGTGCGGATGGTTGTTAATTTGATGAGGTGGGTTAAATAGGTTTACAGTTCCTCGGAGGCTTCTCAGAGTGAAGAAGGAGGAAGTAGAATCTGGGCGAAAACAATCGATACGTCTGAGGCGAGCCTCTCTGGTCCGAGGAGGCTGAACTGCGAACTGGAACGATCCGTCGGGCAGGTGAGGCTTGGAGCTGCAGGTAAAAGTTCAATTCTGTCTTGGAAACATGCAAGCCCAGCAGAGAACCATGTGAGTAATCATCCAGCAGAAAGTGGAAGTCCTGCAGCTTCTTAAATCCTCTCAGGCTGATGACCCAACGAGCTGCAGGTGCGAGGCTCTGGTCCAGGCAAGGGAGCCAAATCAGACTCGGCCTCATGTAGAAACAAACACAGATCCTGACGATAACTGGGCAGACGAACCTGGAAGCAGCAGCAGCAGATCGTCAATGGCACGTGGCCCACATGGAGAAAAAATAACCAGCAGATAAGGATTCTTACACTTCATAATCCGCCACACACAGAATCCCAGCTCCCACGCTGAGAAAATCGCAAATAGAATTAGGATGCTAAGGAGCCAAAGAGAACCTTGGGAATTCTTCATTATGCTGTTCAGATGCAAGATCTACTTATGTAAAGAGATGGCCTGCATAATTAGATACTGTTTGAAAAAGGTATGAGCACATCTGAAGAAGTCTGCTTCAAACACAGCTGCCCAGACATCCATCTGCCCCCGCTAACCTAAAAATGATAGACTTAACTGCTTCTTCCTTTTTCCATCCTCCAGTTGCATAAATCACTATAAACTGGAATGACTGGAAATCCTTATGTCTTCAAACTGGATGACAAATCTTATTGTTCCCTGCCGAGTGCCTCAGTCCCTCCCTCACAAATAGAAGAAGGCAGCTTAATCACTTGTGCATGGAAAAATGAGGCTGCACAAATAACACAAACATAAGTACTGCAACCGGTGGGGCTGTCTTTTTGTCTACAATAAGCAAAGGGAGTTTTATTCAGCCATCCTTTTTGATTAATTACTTTTTCTAGCACTGAAACACACATATGCTGTTTCACAGCTAAAAAATATGGGCTCCGAAACTATTTTGGTCAGCTGTGAAAGCTGCCAGGACCGCTTTCCTTTTATCAGGACTTTGCAGACATTCTCACACAGCTGAAAGAGAATCAGCAGGTTTATTGTTTTATAGATAGTGGCTCTGCAACTGTGGTATGACAGTAATAAACAACCAGCAGTGGGTGGAGGTAAAAGAGGATGGGGATTTACAAAGGCATTTCTGCTCAAGGCCGATGTAGATTAAATAATGCACTGATGCACATAACAGTTAGATGAGCTTTAACAAGACGCAAATAAATTGCTTGCATTACAAAGAGAATTTCTGATACAGTTGTGTAGTGCATTCAATTATTAATAGCAAGCTTTTAAGATTTTTTTTTTTTAATGCAAGGCTTTCTCAGGTTTTCCTAAAACTCACAAAAACTGTTCAGCATCAAAACGAAGCCTGCAGTGGTTTACAGAGAGAACATTGAACAATTTGAAATCAAGATTTAATTAGTCTCTTTGATATTCTGTCTTTTGTTAATTTAATTTAGTTTCACAAATCTGCTTAAAGTGCAGTGCAGAAAAATCAAAGAAATACACATCGAAGAAAATTACTGAATATAAACAATTAAATTAATGAAATGTTTTTTTCTGTCAAGAAATGTTACATACCTCGAGGCTAAACTAGGATGATGTTTTTCTTTTGCATTTGAAATAGTGAAGCATTTAAAAGGATTATTCCCATAACTCCCTAGCTGAACTTTTATGTTTTTATATTTTTGTGGATTGTGTAACAAATTTGCGTATTTGCAAAACAGAAAATAGCTTAAGGTGGTTTATTCATCAACAACACCTTTAGATGTTTATCTGGAAAACAAACACAGCCCTATCGCAAGAGATTCAGAGCAGCTGTTTTGTTCGATTTCACAGCTGTGTAAATGAAATCCAGCTATAATCGAGACGAACACTGACCATGATCAAAGGCAGTAGGTGAGGGCATAATTCAAATGTGTATATGCATAAAAACTTTTGTAAAGCACTTGTTTAATAAAACAACAAAGCAGTATTTCTGGACGTTGATCCTCAACTCACGCTGCCCTGTATGTCTTAGTTGTTTCTTTGCTTTAACACACCTGATTGAGTTGATTATCATTCAGCAAATTGAATGACATTAGTTGTTTGTTTGTTTGTCTTCAAAATGTTTGAAAAGATTTTTGCCAATCAGACCCCGTGAAACACAAAAAGCACCAAGTCATCCTTTTGCAGCCTGGCTTTTGCTAATTGTTACTTTCTGTGGAATTTATTGCATGTGCCATCTTTGGAATATGACATGGTTACAGCTAAATCGCTATCCAGTAATGGGAAATATGTCCTAAGGGTGAGAAACCATAACCAACGGTGAAATAACTGCTGAGTCACTGATTCTGATGTACAGTTGTTCGCAAAAGTGACATGTATTTTATGTCCTTCTTGCCGTCTCACAGTAAAAGTGTTTTATGTTCAATTATTGAACGATACACATTTCAGCTGTAGCGTACCTAGTTACTCTGACAGGATTAGGATATAATGTAATAGGATCTGAGTGAAAGTGAGAGAGTGTAACAATGTAAGTGAGAAACGTGTGATCCTGCTCGTCTCAGATGAGAGTTCATTTTTTTATATATAAATTTATAAATACAGAAAAAAGGGAAAGTTATCTGCAGGACTTCTCCACTTCTCTCTCTCTGAGCCGTCTCTCATCACAGTAGGTGTAAAATAAAGTAAGTCTTTCAATTAAAATTCAATTCGCATACAATCTGCCCTTTAAATGAACAAGCATAAACTTGTACTTTTGCCTTAATAAAAGCTGAGGTAATTTAAGAGTGTTTCTGAGAGCCACTTCAGGTTCTTGGCAGTGGCGTTTGTAATAAAAATGTGTCGTCCAACTTCTCAGCAGACATCCAGAGAGAGGTGCGCCATTATCTCTGTTTTATTAGTAATATTATATCAGTGAAATAAAAGTTGAGAATAGGGGTTGTGGTAAAGATAAAAATCCTTGCAGAACCAGTCTTGAAAATGTTGCTTTCATCCGTTTCCTCTTTTGTTTGTGTTAATTTCTCAAACGCAGAACTCAGGACGATGAAGGGTCGTCGTCTGCTGTTTTGGATTATTTTTTCATAAAACACTCAAGGCAAAAAACATTCACCTTATTTAATCCAGAACACAAAATTCTCTTCCCCTCATCTGGTATAATACATTTGTAATTCATTTATCCGGGGAGAAAATTCAATTGCAACCACCGCGGAAAATTTGGAACACAATGAACAAAGCAACACGCTGACAGAACTGGTCAGAAAGTCAATGCTTCATTGCTGCTGCTGCTGCTTTGCTTCATGCTGCCCTGCATCAGCAAAACACTGAACATCTGTTTGACACGTGAGAACCAGGTAACACCGTTGACACATGCATTTTCTATACTGTAAATTCAGGCAAAGACAGTAGATGAATACTGTCATGATGTGCTTTTATTGGTTAAAAAAGAATAGTGGTTAGACTTGTACTTTGCTGTACGATGTTAAAGTCACTGGCCATTAAAACCTAAAGTCAGCAGATGTTGTGAATCAGAAATGGCCACTTTACCCAAACAAAGGGCTGCTCAAATTGTGTTTTCACGTTTTCAGCAATGAAACGGAAATGAACACTCAAGGAGAGTGCAGTAAATAGCTCATTTCTATTCATTATGTGTGTTTTCAAATATCATATTGCTTTTGTTCTGCTGAAAGGTGGAAAGGGGTCATTATACAAACAGGTTCTGTCAGGAACTGTTGTGTCGTTCTGGTAAATTGTTTTTGTCGCCGTGTAAAGTCAAAGGGCTTTGTTTTGTGCTTTCACCAATTTGTGTCAACCTCTTTTCACTAAAGTCTAATAAGTCAAGTGAATAATGTCTAAGCCAACAAATATAGTTTGTTTCCTTAGATTCATGAGAGCGATAAAAAGACTAAACTTTTCAATTAGCTAAAAGTTCCACTGTTAAGAATTTAATTGTAAAAAATCCCCAGTGCTTCATTTTATATCAGATTTGGTCAGTTTGTCATGAAATATGTTTTACCGTTTTGGCTCCAGGCTCGTTTGTCACAAAAAAGGCAGGATAGCCTCAACTTGGAAAAAAGATACATATTTTTGAAATGACCAATAGATGCTCAGTGAATGATCATCAGCCACAAAACAGAAAGTCTGTTGACATGACAACTAATCATGCACTCAGACTGACCTTCAGGGAAGAATGTCAACAAGAAGTTCATTGTTAAAAAAAATTTAAAAAGTAACGGTATGTAAAATGTTTGCAAATTCAGACCTATTTTGAATTTTGGAATATATAAAACTACACTCCATTGATTTTTACTATCTGGAAAAGTACAGCAATACTTTCTTTTCCCGGTTCTGACCAGGACTTTCAGAAAACACTCCTTTATTCAGGTATGCTCTAAAACCAAGAACACTGAGGGTGACTAGTCCTGCACAGCAATAAAAAAACCCCCAAAGAGTAAATAAATGGGCAATACAAAGCGGCAACAAAAACAAAAAACCTTGTGTTCAGAATTCACATAATTGGAAATAAAGACCCATTTACCAAGAGCCTGATTCAGTCGATGATTAATGCCATCAGCATCAAAGTAAGCCTCCCACACAGACTCAAACACAACAAATTGAAGTTTTTACATAGTTTTTCTGTTTTTTGTTTTTTTTTTCCAGAGATTTTCTGATGTCGGCGCAGAGTGACAGGGTGACTCATCGGTTCTCCTACTGCAGAACCTACTTATGGTACCTCACACTCACTTTAGCCCCCAGAGGAGACGGATCCTTCAAAGCTTTTGGACCAAGATTGTGGAATGAAACTCCCACTCTACTTGTGATCACTGATGTGTTAAAAAAAACAACTACTTAAGACATTTGGTAACACTTTATTTGAAGGGGGTTGAATAAGACTGACATAACTCCTGTCATAAACATGAATAAGCCTTCATGAATATTTATGACTGTTGTCATAAAGCGTCATTCGGTAAATTGTGACACTTAATACAAAGTTGACATTATTCAAAATGTCTTTGTTATGACAACTTGACATTAGAAATCATTACTGATATAAATTTGTTATAAAAGTATTACTGATTGTACTTTAAAAATGAGGTAACTTTATGTTATTAAAGGTAAAGTTTAAACAGTAATGATTTTTTGGTTAATGTCAAGTTGTCATAACAAAGACATTTTGAATAATGTCAACTTTGTATTAAAAGTGTCAATTTACCGAATGACACTTTATGACAACAGTCATAAATATTCATGAAGGCTTATTCATGTTCATGACAGTGTCATGTCAGTCTTATTCAACCCCCTTCAAATAAAGTGTTACCAGACATTTTAACCTCACTGGTCACTGGACTTCCATGACAATTTGCATTTTCTGATGAATTTCCTAAACATATCTTTCATTGTGTTTTCATTGTTTTTACTGTTTTTGTTGTGTGTTTTTTTTTTTTTTTTTACCGTGAAGCACTTTGTCACTTCTTTCTGAAAAGGTGACACACAAATAAAATTTACTTACTTACATTATTAATAAGCAGTTTGGTTTTTAACTTTCTGAAGTGGTAGCTGTTCATGATGTGTATTTTTCTGCTAAATTGCGTGAGACATAACACAAAATGTTTACATTTGATTAGTGATTCAATTAAATTCAGTTTAAACTGTTTCCGGTCCTGTAATAAGTCAATAGAATTTGGTAGAATTTTTAGGGGCCGGTGCTAATGAATGTGGGCCCCGAACACAGCTGACTTTTCTGTTAGTTTTCCACAAACAAACCACTCCATACAGACCCTTAGATAGCAACAGGGCCGAGATGCAAAATCACCATCTAAAGATCTGCAGTACAATCTTGTCGAAAATCTCAGCAAACATTCCTGATAAATGAATCAACTACTGCAATTTCACCCTGCTGAGAATTTCATCAAGCACTTTTTTGTCCCATCAGATGGATGAGTTCCTCACAATCATTTAAGGAGAAGAAGTTTTGAATTCCTCTGCCAACATTTCCAGACTTTTCAATTTTATATTTTTAAGTTCCCATTTCTAATGCCTCCAAACCTGTGACCTTTCTCCATTAAAATCAAGACCTCATCCTGCCACATATTTCACAACAGTAGCAATCCTCTGCAGAAGCTGTGCCCAATACTCATACTTGTCAGTAAACTTTATTTTTTTCAGAGTCCTCTGTCAAAGTTAGCATGAAAGCATGGCTTGTGACTGTGACAACCTTCATATTATGCTTCCAGTGTTGGCATTTCCTTGGTCTCTCCAAATATTTTACATGCAAAACAGAACACACTTCCTTTCAAAGTTGAATAAGTCAGCCATTCTCTGTACACAAGCTCCCTATTATTTAGTTTGTGGTTGAAAAAGCTTTTCGGGAAAAAAGAAAAAAAAAAAAAACGGATGCAGAAAAAGTCAACATATTTGTTTTGACATGGCTCTGGTCCAATTTTTGCCGAGAAAGAACTCGCCTGTTCACCAAAGATGTTCCCCCAGCGGCCCGAATCATTGCGATACAAATCTTCTTCTTCCTGCTTTGGTGCATCCTCTGTTTTCTGCTTTGCGTTCTTCCTGCGCTTCGTTTTCCTGATTCCCTCCAGACTCAGCAGTCACCTGTTGCGCCACGCCTACAGGTGACTCTTTACCCACTTCGTCCAACTTCTATATTAGCCGACTTCAAGAAGTTTGTTAGCTTAGGTGTTTTTCAAAGTACCTCTTTACCATGAAATTCCAAAAGATGTTTATTTTTTGATAACCACTCTCAAATTTTATGTTCCAAGTTTCCATTATTGCAGGAGAACACATTAAAATCATTGAGACAGTTAGATTGGTGAGTTTAAGGTCCAGTTTGCTTTAGAGCTCACATTAGTGATGCGGACCACTTCTAAATCAATCATTTGCCACAGATTAGCATAAGGATGATTACCTCTATCAGTAATTTAAACCCGTATATGTATCAACTTATGTTCATGCTATCAGGCCAAAGCTGCAATATTTTGTAAAATTTGATGAGTGTTTGGGTAGTTCCTCTTAAAAAGAGGCAACACTTTTCGCTAAAGAGTTGCTTCAACGAACCACATACCAAGAGTGACAGATGAATTTCTGTAATATTGTCCATATTTTCCGTAATATGCATCTAAAAGTCAGGAATATTCAGATCTCTGAGTACAACTGAACATGTTCAATTCAAGCCTGGACTGGATTATTCCTCACTGATTAACTATTCTTTAAAAAGTTGATGTCTTTGAACATTATTCATAATTGTACAGAGGTAATTAAAGCCCTTTGTAGTCTCTCAAAGCAATCATGGTGCCTCAAAACCTTTTCAAAACTTTTTTCTCAAAGTAAAACCATAATCGCTTGCAGCGATCACTTTGACCTAAACCGGCCCTGGTTGCACAGGACTCTCACGTTAGTGGGGATGTTGTGACGCACAGGAGGTTTGCTTTTGCAGCTCATGTTGTAGCTCCGAGACATAAACACTTTCATAGTGAACAGATGTTAAGTTTCTTTCCATGCAGTACCTGCTTGAGGATGTCTTTCATGAGTTTATTATACTTAAAACGATCGTGAAGGTAACAGCCACCGTCTCTCAAACACTTTGTTGCGTAAAGGAAACTTTTGCATGGGTAAGATTCCACACAGGATCTATAAACACTGTCTGCCATATTGGTACCAACAGAAGACACGGCTTTTCCAAGCTTTAGCGTTTTACTATTTGCACACATTGCACATGAGAGTTTCTGGGCTCATTTTATGTCATGCAGTTGTGTAATTTTACATTGACTTGAAACTATGCACAGTGATCAATTTAAAAATGGGAAACTGTGGATGGATCATAAGATGGAATAATTAAATAACCATTTTCAAGGTGAAAGTTTCAAGGTGAAAGATTGAAATAGAAAACAATATAATAATCTAACTACATCCAGTGAAAATAAGTTTTTTCTTTGTAATTTGAAGATAGAGACAGTGTCATTGTGAACTAATGCTCTGAGCGTACAAGTGTGGGTGTGAAAACGTTGTGCTTGGTTATTCTGAGTTTTTGCTACTTGTTCCTCTAATGATTTGCTCATTTCATGAGTGTCAGAATGTCACCGCCTCTCAGAAAGAATAGCCTGCCAACAAGTCGCTCCTGTCCTGACAAGGCAGCTGCAGAGAAACCTTCAAATATCAATGTTCCACAACTTCTATTTAATCAATTGCCGGTAGATTTAGTATGGCGTAATAGCAGAGCTAAAAGGATTTGAACATTAACCCGTTGACTTTTGTAGAACAAAAAACGTCAATATCTATCTCAATGTAAGCTGCAGAAATCTTTTTCTGCAGCTTACTTTTATTGCTGATCAGAGTAGAAAGATTCTCACAATTTCTGATTTAGGTGATAAGATGTCAAAAAGGAGAAAACGCATTAACAAGCTTCTCACTGCTGATTTTTTTTTTAAATTCAAGAAAAATTGTTGTTATAGAGCTCTTTAACAACAATAAGGCACCATAACAAATACACACTCTACCCATTAAAGAGATTAATTAAAAGTACTGTCTGAAAAAAATGAAAACAAAACCGATGGGACAGTAAATACAACTATTATGTGATGAGTTGCTTGATACAACATCACATTTATAAACAATTAGATTATAATATTTTCAGCAGATGCCAATTAGCACCATGCTGATGTGTCACCATGATGTAGTGCTGAAGGAAAACATATACTGAAGCTCTAGTGCAATACTTAGATAAAGATTTTAATAATTTTGCCATTGAAAGAAAAATAATTTCACCGAGCTGGCATTTAGGAGAATGCTGAAACGTGATTTAAAGCTATAACATGACAAGACTAACAGTAAAACCCCAAACAGACTAAAATGCAACTTTGACACAAAAATCTGAATGTCTTAGAACAAAAGCTTCACTATTTATTTAAAACTGTACTCAAGTTTCAACCTTACATGCTCATATCTCAACTGGGAAATACTACGCATTTGCTTTGCGTCATCCTCTGTTCAACTAATCTCCTGCAACTATTTTCATCTCTAACACTGCATGCTCTTCAAACAGCTATTCATTTCTTCCTACTAGCTGTCCGTGGTGCTTCTACCTCTCTGCTCTCATTCAGCCTCTCAGTTAGAAGTGAATTAAAGGGGGAAATTACAGGCTAAATAACACTTCACAGTGGAGGACCACGGTTAATATATGAACACATATAAACTGAAGAGTGGAGTCTCTGGCCTCTATTACACGTACGAACAAACCACAATTGCAATACATATTATGTCTCACCTCTTAAGGTTTCATTTAAGGTCATGAAGTTCTACACTTAATTTTCCACTGTAGTCTTTCTATGACTCATCTTTGATGCAGAGATTGTTTTTATTTCCCTTTGTAATGACCGCAGAAAGGAAAACTTCATCACACACTACGACTACAACTATGGCCTAATTCTAGATTACAAAATCATTTAAACATGACTAACTTCAAGTATGTAACAACACATATTAGATTCCACAGTGTCATTTTTAATAAACAAAGATAAAGCCATATTAGAAAAAAAGAAAACTTTATGTGAAAAACCAGATCTATGGTACATTTCAGTAGTTTTTTGAACCACATTCGCAAGCATTATCTTGAAGAGGTTGCTCTCTGTATGACTATGTAAGTGTGCAGAAATGTTTGGCCACTTTTCTTGAAAGCATTGCTTCATTGCTGGCTCATTTTATGTAACTGTCAAACACAAATTACAGCTCTAAAGAGAAATGGAAGAAAAAATATATGTTTTTCCATAACCTTTGGCTGGTTCTAGTTTTTTTGCTTGATGAAAAAATTGTGGCAGATTTGAAGAATGTTGACTTTATTTTACTTTAACAACAACAACAAGCCCCCTGTTGCTTTAATTGCAGATTCAAATTCCCATAAAATATAATTTACCTCTGAAATTCATTAACTACAAAGATGCTTTAGAAAAAAAACATGCTGTTTAGACTCAGCAAGGAAGTTTTCCTTCTGCTTAGACTGGATTAGTGTAATAGGTAAACCCATTACATCTTATAGAAAACTCAATTATAGACGTATGGAGGTCGATTCATTATGCAGAACACACAGCTGTCATTACAGGGCGGCGACACCCAGCCGAAGCAGCGCTTCAAAGATGAACAAACCAGAAGAGGAATCGACTGCTTCCTCTAGAGGCCTCTCATCGCTGGTGTACGAAGAATTCCTTGTTGTTCATCAATGCAAGACCTGATGCTTTTATGATGAACATTTCATCACAACATGATGTGATTTGTAGCTCCGCACCCTATCACTGGGTTTCTTTCAAGAGCAATATGTAGTACATAAAAAGCGTGGAATGATGACACACTGAGTACAAATATGGAAATTACCTATGGGAACCAGTTGGGGAAGCAGAAGATAAAAAAAAAAAAATAACCTTAAACTTGTAACCAAAAAATTGTGCAAAATGAAACAGCAATTTCACAGATATATGAAAAAAAACTGTTAAAAAAATAAGTGGAAATTAATTTCTCTTGCAAACCTAATAAGGTCATTTATAAAACCAAGTACACCCAAGTTAAAACTAAACCTACAGACCATGACAGAAAACATTGTTATTCTTCCAAACAAGCTATTCTAGGTCTCAGGGATATACAAGAAATGCTTATTACATTTTTTGCATTTTTTCTCAGGTAATGAGATTTCTGCCAATTCTGAGCTGCTTTCAAAATGAAGAGTTTTAGTAGAACAGTACATATGCATGTCAGACCAAGAAGCAGAAGAAGTGTAGTCTCCTGCACAACTAACGACAATGCAGCAGTGGTTTCTGAATGGTAAGTCAACAACTAACACTTGTCTCTTCCAGAATCAATTGTAAAGCACATACTGTGGGAAAACCAGCTGACTTCCGTTGCTAGGTGAGGGGCTGGGCTTAGCTGTGGTTGCTAGGTAACCAGGCAGTGCCCATCGGTTGTGACCTAACAATCACAAGGATTTTGAAACGCATTGTTTTCAAGACGAAATAAAAAATATTGCCAGAAAATGGTTGGTTTGTTTTTAGAAAAAGTAGAACCCAAATGGAAATACAAAAATGTGCAAAAAGTGAATCTGAAGCATAAAAGTTTCATTTAAAATAATATTTTGCACTGTTGGTTATAATAAAGTGGCACAGTTTTATTTAAATGATGTTAAAGAAACATTTCATGAACATTTAATCAAGTCACTGTTGTTGCTCTCCTAAAAACAACAACTAATGATGACTTTTGAAGGAAGAGATTATCATGGAATAATAATTTCTTGTTATTACATATAAAGACATAAGTTATAAATTGTATGTTTTCTTCTATAACCAGAAACACTGCTGATGAAATGGTAATGATGTACAGTTTAAAGAGAATAAAAGGGTTGATGAAAAAAGAAACAAATAAAAAACATCTGTATGGCTGTTGAGTTCCAGGTTTGCCTTCCAATATTCTAGACATAATGTGGCCTTAATTACCTCCATATGTTCCTGTAAAAGCCTATTTACAGATTTAAAAATAGTTTAACCCATTAACATTTGTATATATATATATATATATATATATATATATATATATAAACAACCTTTACCCTCACATTATGTCTTTCCACTTCACACCATCAACAGCAAAGGTAAAAACATGTTTATGTATTGAAATAAATTTCAACTCATACCTGGATGTGATTTTGCTGAAGTTCGGCATTTTGTAAATCACTTCCCTCAACTACCTAAATACTTCTCTGAATTTTTCACTCCGTAGGTAAAAGTTTTATGAAAACATGCAACTTGCCCTGGCATGAAGGCCTTCTGCTTGTTCATTCTGGTGGTAACTTTTTAATGCTAAACAAGGTTTGATCTGTGGGCAAACTGTTAAATCTTTCTATTAGAAGAAGTCATTTCCCCCCAATGCACACAAACCTCTATGTAGACCAAAGTTATTGCATTTCCATTCGTGTCACCTAAATAAAACTCCACTTCATGTTTAGATGGAAGGATTTTGTTTTTTTGATTAGAAATCATACAAACAAAATTAAGTAATGTAACATCTTTTGACTTTGTGGCTAAAATTAGCAGTGGGGTATTTTTGTTACACAATATATATATATATATATATTAAAAAATAGCATAAATGCTTATTGAAAGACTTTTAAAAAAGCAAAAACAAAAACAAAGAAAATATTAGCTCCACATAAACGTCTGATAAAGAATTTCTGAAAGATTCATGAAATTTGTCCCTTCGAATTATTGACAAATAACCTGAAATTCATTTTTTCTTTTTATTATTTTTCTCTGATTAAAAGAATCAAATGGTTGGTAGAAGAGGAACAGAAAAACAGATCAAAGTATTCTTAAACATGCAGTAAATGCAGCGCTAAGCTGACTGAGAGACTCCAACATTATCACATCTTCTGCAAAGCCATGCAGAATCCACAGAACTCCACAAAGACACATGGGAGGTACATCTTACGAAATTTGAGCTGATAATTTAAACAAATTATAAAATTAGAGTATATCTTTTTGTGGAAAATTACAGCTGAAGGGCCTGGTGTGACAACTGGTTGCAGTGGAGCACTGATGGATATTTGTCTTGCAAGTGTATTACTGTCTTTATTGCAGCATTTCTCTGGAGACTGAGCCTGTGGTAAAATTCAGTCATGATTATATTTTCTTTTACAGAGCTGTGTTGTATAAAAGCCAAGGGGGAGCTTTTAGCCCAGTGTTTTACAAGGTTTGCACTTTCCATTATGTTACAGAAAACACACAATTCTTCCCAGGTGTAGGCACTAATGTGCAAGGTCAGCCTTGAGAAGTCGCAGAGTTTTGTACAATTGTTTTGTACATAATGCGCTTCAGTTGCTCCTCTGTAAAAATTTCAAATGAACTTTAATGAAGGGTATTGACCCAAAACTGTCTGACTGTGAATCAATTAGATAGATTGATTCCTGAAGGCTTGGTCATTAATGCACAGAGAGTCTGGAGTCAATAACAGAAAACAGGAGAGGGTTTGTATTAACATAGCGCTCATAAAACAAACATAAACTTATGCTTGTGAAAGCTGCGTGAAAATACTTCATCACAACAGAGCCAGAAATCTAAATGAAATAAACACTTAAAAACTGTGTAAATTTATGCCTGTGCACAAACAGGTTTCTACGTAAAAAAAATTGTTGAGCCTCCTAAATCTTTTTCGACCAGAAGGGGCTCTTAAAGGGAGGTCATTATGTTAAATTGACTTGTTTGAGCTTCATGTCCTGCTGTAGTGTTACTCCCTCATCAAAAACAACTTCTTTTTCCACAACGGGGAAAAAAGCAATAATGTTTTGCAACAACTCATCAGATTGTGTTTTGAAGCAAGAATTAACCCCTAGTGTGCCAAGAGAAAAGTCTGTATTGTCCATTGCTGATGCTTGTGCATGTCGCTTGTTCAACAGATTTAATGACGTACCAGAAACGTGCAAAATGCAAAGCACAATAAGTACATGGCGTGTGACGTAATTACCTCATACATTTTGGTAAATAAAAGCTGTTGTGTTTCTGCTTTATTTCACACTTGTGTTCTAGAAAACACAACATCCTCTTCAACTCTTAGCCCAAAACTCAACGAAAGTAAATGACTTTGACAGCCTCTACAGGTGAATCCATGTAACTGTATTAGTGTGAAGAAGAAAACTGTTAAGTTGTAGCTAATTTTTGGAGACAATCCAGAATGAATGAGCATTTGATGTAATTTAGTGCCGAATAACATTTATCTGAGTGCCAACTGATGCGTTACTGCAGGTGGAGACATTTTGTTGAAAAGTCCATTAAAATGTCAGTTTTCATAACTTTTTAACAAGAGTCTGCTTGGCAATTACTCCAAACCAGCAGGAATAATGTTACCACAGCAACAGTTTAGAGCGGTGAACCTGGTATCAGTCCTTCTCATGTTTACTCTGAGCAGCAGGATGTGGCACCCTTACTCTAAGTACGACTGACAAACACAGGAGATTGAATTAAATCTTTCTCCTCACTCCAGGTTTAATTTAGTGTTATTACGATGATGAGGTCTCTTGAGGCCTGTGAGGTTTCAAAGCTTTATTGATCCACTACCAATAAAAAAATGTCACATGGAGCATTTAAACCCTTCCTAGCCTTGGTGCTTGCTTATGAGTCTGAGTTTAAACATGTGCACACTTGTAAATGCACTCACAAACCGATACAAGCATCTTTTTCTAAATGGTTATGTTATGCCACATGTTATCACATTTTCATGTGATAACATGCCAGACAGTTTTGAGCAAAGGTTTGAGTTCGAGACTCCTTTAAAATTCCTGCTTCCAAGAAGCCAGGATTTCTGCTAATGTAATCTTAACCAATATTTTTTCCATTTTCAGTGTATTCTTACTAGAAAAAGAGAAGTAAGGACTATATATAATAGAGACGCAGCATATAGAAGAATGGTCTCTAAGAAATAAAAACAAAATCCAGCAAAGACCAGAGACAATAATTGAGCAATGTCTTACCCTCCATTGATCATTGCAGGTTTTCAGTTAATAGAGCGTGGAAATCACCTTATTGGCACATATTGGTTGCGCAGTATTTTATGCCCCATGGTCTGTTTCATATTTTGTGGTTTTCAGAGATTCTAGATTCTACTTTGGAAGTGCTAATAAATAGTTTATTTGTGGTTGCTTGTAACAAATTTCCTAGATTCCAGATCTGAAGTTGGCTCTTTGCATGCTCTCCTGTAACTAATCCCTTGGTTCAGTGTTGAGAAGATTTTATGTCTGAGTAACTCAAATGGCCAAACTGGGAGTCAATACAAAAAAATCTTCTGAAAATGGCATAAGATGGGCTAAAAAATACTGGTTTAAAAAGGATTAAGCTTTTTCTGAGTTTCTGAAAATAATTTTTACATGTGGTCACGTCGAAGCAAAAGAAAGCCAAGTTCCTTGAAAGCTAAACATAAAGTAGTGATGATGATGTGAGACTTTTACACAATACAGTACAATAACTAAGTTGCTGTGCTTACATGTGATCAGAGTCGATGATATTACTTATTTAATATTATGGTTCATTTTGATTCACAACTAATCCAAACTAATTGTAACTAACAGTGGTTAAAATTTGAATTAAACCCTAAATAATTCCTCACTGTGAATGCAGATCCTGTCTTTTTTTTCTTAATGCAAAGAAATGCAACAAATAACATCCATATGCATAAACACTCACACAGTGTTCTGCAACAATTATCTTAAAGAAATCTCGTTTGGTGTTATTGAGCTAAACATCACAAAAAAACATTACCACTAACTATTTATGCTAATTTGAAAAGCCTCCCATTTTTCTGTACTTTCAATGTGAATTTAAAGCAACTATAAAGATGTAAATGAAAGCATACCATGTGTGAGAGCCAGAAGAAGAATCTTAATTGTGTGACTAATTACAGATTCAAAGACACAATAATGCCTGATGTTGAAAAGCAAAGTATTAATCTTACATTCGTTGATGTGGGTCTGCAAATTAGGCAGCATTCTATGGAAAGTTTTGTGTGCCATCAAACATCACATGTCTTATTTTGCTTGTAGAAATTCTAATGTACTGTATAATCAATAATGGCCTGAGGGAACAACCACAGATTATGAAACAAACCAAGCAGAGATCACACCCTTGGCTTCTGCTCATTGATATTCAGAGAACACAGACGTCTTAAAACACTAAAGACATTTTCTCATTAAAAGTTTTCAGTTATTTATAGCTCTTCTTTTGTAAGAGGGGACTTGTGTGTGGTCCTTTCTAAATTGATTTTCCTCACCGGTACCTTCTGGAGAGGAACTCAGTCTTCTTAATATTTACCTTCTTCAGCACAAGCTTCACAGTTTCGCTTCCCGGGATTATTCCAGAGATA
>NW_015116161.1:0-2968 GCF_001443285.1 Poecilia latipinna
TAATCCCCTATGTTCGCAAAACGTGGTCATATTTATAACAGTCGTCAAACTACAGCTTCTACAGCATTTTAAAATAAAACGATTGACCAACATAAGAAAAATCCTGCCCTTTTGCATCTTGACAGAACTAACAGAAATCAAACTGTTTATAGATTTGTATCATGAAGAATTTATCAAACATCAGTTTTCTCATCTTTATTTTAAGTCGTATTTAATAGTATATCTGATAACAAATGGTGGCGCTACTAATATTTTTGTGCCAGATTTCTGCTTGTCCTGCATTTGGATAAAATGGTTTTCTGGACACAATGAATCACATAGCGACTAGTCCAATCCAGTAATACATATCAATTAGCAGCAGTATGACATGCATAAAAATAATTAACTATACTATATTAAGAAATTATATATAATCCTCTGTGCTACATGAAGCTCATTTTGAAACAATGCAAGTTAAAAACAATATTTTGCAACAAATAAATCAAGTAAATTAAGTCTAATGTTAGGTCTGTGTAAGCCAAATGTGAGAGTGAGACATATTATCTATCTATCTGTAGATAGATACATACATAGATACGCCCATAAATCTGACATACAGCCAACATCCGCTAACAACTGTAATGGACAACGAAGCTGCTTCTCCTGACACTGGAGGCTAATTTTTCCTTCAAAAAACAATCTGATGGGAGGCTGGAAAAGACTATTGTTGTGTTCAAGTTGTGCTAAAGGATGTTAGCCTATTAGCGAAGCTATTCAAGCTTAAAATTGCATTTTGGTTGATCCACGTCCATGTTTAAAAACTGAAGTTTAGAGGGCCTTTCAGTCGGTGGCCCCCAAGGTTAAAGAACAGTTTGTCTTTTCAGCTCCATTTTGCAGAGTCTGAGGAGGTTTATAAAAGAAGCTACTAAAAGCATTTTTATTTTCCCAAGCTTTTATCTATTGATTTTACCATGTTACTTATGTTTTTATGCTTTGCATAGTTTTAACTCAAATGTCATTAGTCCACATTTCTTGATAAATGTTTAATATAATGTGCAAGTGCAATATTGTCATTGAAAAGAAACATGAAATATTCTGCCTACCACATTCTTGGCCATGGTAGGCAGAATGAAACCTTTCAAATAATTGTCGATGGATGATGCTGAAATTCAAATGGTTGCTTCAGACCATAAATCAACGTTACTATGTGACCTCAAACTGAAAATGCCCTCATCTACAAATTGAATCAAGACAGAAACAGGTTTCAAATAAGAATATTCTTTTTCCTTTTTACTGAGGAAAGTAAAGATTTTGAAAGTAAAAACCAACTAGAAACATTATGAAAATATGTTTGGGTCAGTTATAAAAAAGTTAAAGCACAACATCGGATGACATCAACACCTTTTTAAGTATGTCAGTATGTCTTGACTGATTGGCTGATATAGTTAATTCAACTATCAACATCGTCATCGTTTTTGCAAGATCAGTTCTTCACTGAAATTGGTTCATGAACTAGATGAAAAACAAATCTTTTGTGGAAAGTCAAACCAACTCCTGATAGAAGTTCTCCAACGTTGCCGCCACCTAGACCAACATAGGTCTGTATTGTTCCTTTGATCAATTTGTTAGTTCATGTCTGGGAAGCTAAATCCATCAGGACTAATGGTGTTTGTTCTTGCAAGTCCAGATGGCTTTGTGCTGGATTTTGAAATCTACATTGAATAGATACCTCAGCGCAAGTTCAAAAAATGGGAATTGGTGGAAATAGAGTCTTGTATTTGCTGAGACATTTCCCAGAGGACTTTTGGTCTACTTTGACTGGTATTTTACCACCACTGGTCTTCTTAATGCATGTTTCACAAGTTTCCTTTCTTAAACACATTTAATTTAGATGGTTGAAGTTCAACAATAGTTATTTTTTTAAAACCTAAATTGCTTGGATGATGAAAATATTTTAGGGGAGATTGACTTTTTTTAATTCATATAATATTACCTATCATAATACTTTTATCTTCTTCCTAATTTTACATTGCCATCTTTTTACCTGTAAAGAATAAAGGTAAACTACAATGTCTGTTTTTATGAGGATTGGCTAAATCATTCTTTCCAATTACAATTTCTATATTCATTAATCAGACCTATTTTATCTCATGGTTTATTGCCAGTGTGCATTTCATCATTCAGCCACTGGGATGGTGGAGCAGGCCAAAAGGCTATCCTGGTGCCATTGTCCCAAAGATTTCCACAAGGCACGTGGTCATCTGAGCAATCAAATGCTACATGTCAGCATTACATATAGTAACACCACCAGAAGCCTCTGAAGCACCACACTGGCCACATAGGCTTACCACCTGGAAATGTATGCAACACACCTGGTATTTTCAGAGGTAGGCAAACATAACATGACTATACCACTGCTTGGGGGCATGTCATCATGACATGTCATACATTTATACCATAGGCCACAGCTCTGTGCAAGGCTGAAATATCTATATGTCAAATACCTTTTCAGGAGGCCATACTCCTAAGCCTACTAAAAATAGCTCCCTTGACTCATAGGCATTCCATGGTGCTTGGGATATTCTAGTGGAGGGCATCAAGACGATGACATTACCACAGTATCAGAGCTATAGGATGTCCAAACTTTGAACTTGAGGTCTTTCACTTTCTTAAGCCTAGGCAAGTTTTGATGTTACCGTGAAGACAAAAATAACCAATATACACCTGGATAAGGTTCAAGAGATAAAGACTTACATTTTTGGACTGGACAGTTGAGAGAGCACATGTTTGCCTTTGCAGTGATGGTGAAATTTACGATGGCATAGTAGGGCCATTGCAGATAAAAAAAGGAGGAGTAAATAAGAAAAAACTCTGAAATTTTGGGGTTAATAAAGAAAACATGAGGAAATTCTGAGCTGGAAAAAAGTTTGAACTTTTTTTATTTCAAGCAAACTTTTGACTCGGACCATTGGTGTGGACAGAGACGAGG
>NW_015116161.1:7227-13067 GCF_001443285.1 Poecilia latipinna
TAAAACACTTTGAATTGCCTTGTTGCTGAAAATGTGCTACATAAATAAAATTACCTTACCTTACATACGTCACGGCCAAACATTAGTGATTGGGTAAAGTCACATTCCATTATTTCAAATTTTAATAGAGCCCACACTTCTAGCAAGTAATGATTTTTCTATGATTTTTCCAGATTCTCTATACAAGTAAAGCGTTGAACAAGGGGATGGTCTACACTTTGGAAAAAGAAAAAAGGGCCTGACTTTTACCAGACTATGATCACAGGAGTAACAACAACACTGGTAAGACTGTTCCACCAACTCTCCATGAACCCACAGGCCATTGTACAGGGTAAAGACCTTGAAGGCAGAAGTTTTGGGCTTCTCTGCTGCTTTGCACCTCTTTTAGTGCGTTCTGGCTTGGGTTACTGAAACCCAAGTACAGTATCTGTTGGTCACCAAATGTTCCCCCAGTACCGACAAACTAAAAACACAGAGGAACTTCAGTCACATTGTTCTATTGTTGTGTTTGGATAGGTTATTTAAGAAGCCAACAATGTACTAAATTGTTGGCTGCATAACAATATACCATAACATCAGTCATGGATGTCTCGTGTTATGAAGGAAGACATGAGACTTCCACTTTAACTGTTAACTGGGTTCTTTTCACTTTGATGTTGCCAGCTGTTTTCAGTCATCAACTTAACACTCAGAGCTTCAACCTGAACACTCAAGACTGTAATGGGAACACAGTCCACACGATGAAAAATACAATGAACTGAACCAGAAGTATTAGTTTGCCCTGAGGAGTGGCCACACAGCACTAAACTCATACTTATGTCATTTCCTAGAATAATATTTCATGCAATATTACAAAAACATGCAGAAAATGTCAGTGTTATATATACACATGTAGAAGGAGGTGCTCTGATCACATGAGATCACAATAAAATCATTGGAAACTAAACATAAGGGGTGAGGTGATAAAGCTCACAAGACACGATATGGAGTTCACAAGACAGATGAAATTTTAAAATTGCTTAAGAATATGTCAAAAATCAAATTTATGTTTCATAAAGGTATTTATTTTAGGTCTTCATTTAGCCACAAACTCAAAAAATTCTTCTTTGTTATATATCTTTATTTCTTCAGACCTCAGGAGAGTGCTTTAACTATGAATATTCTGCAGCCCAACATTTCCCAGCAACTATTGATAGTTTGCTGTGATTGTTTTGTAGCTCAATGTACCCTAGATGTCCAGTCATCAGTTGTAGCAATTCTTTCTGCCTCTTTCAGTGTTTGAATAACTTGCAGTGTTTACAGTGGATACTGAAAGTATTCAGACCCCTTTAAACTTTTCACTCTTTGTTTCATTGCAGGCATTTACTAAAATCAAAAAAGTTCATATTATTTCAATTGGGTTTAGGTCAGGGCTCTGTCTGGGCCAATAAACAATGTTCACAGAGTTGTTCTGAAGCCACTCCTTTGTTATTTTAGCTGTGTGCTTCGGGTCATTGTCTTGTTGGAAAGTGAACCTTCGACCCATTTGAGGTCCCGAGCTTCCTGGAAGAGGTTTTCTTCCAGGATATCTCTGTACTTGGCCACATTCATCTTTGCTTCAACTATAACCGGTCGTCCTGTCCCTGCAGCTGAAAAACACCCCCATAGTTTCGCTGCTGGGATTGTATTGGGCAGGTGATGAGCAGTGCCTGGTTTCCTCCACACATACCGCTTAAAATTAACACCAAAAAGTTCAATCTTTGTCTCATCAAACCAGAAAATGTTATTTCTCATAGTCTGGGAGTCTTTCATGTGTTTTTTGGCAAACTTTATGCAGGCTTTCCTATGTCTGCACTGAGGAGAGGCTTCCGTCGGGCCACTCTGCCATAAAGCCCCGACTGGAGAGCTGCAGTTATTGTTGACCATCTCCCCACTGCATCTCTGGAGCTCAGTGGTGATCTTTGGGTTCTTCTTTATCTCTCTCATCAATGCTCTTCTCCTGCGATTGTTCCGTTTAGCTGGACAGCCAGGTTAAGGAAGAGTTCTGCTCGTCCCAAACTTCTTCCATTCAAGGATTATGGAGGCCACTGGGCTCTTAGGAACCTTGAGTGCTGCAAAAATTCTTTTATAACCTTGGCCTGATCTGTGCCTTTCCACAATTCTGTCTCTGAGCTCCTTGGGTGGTTCCTTCCACCTCATGATTCTCATTTGCTCTGACCTGCGCTGTGAGCTGTGAGGTCTTGTATAGACAGGTGTGTGCTTTTCCTAATCAAGCCCATTCAGATTAATTAAACACTGCTAGACTCCAATGAAGGAGTAGAACCATCTCAAGGAGGATCAGAACAAATGGACAGCATGAGTTAAATATGAGTGTCACAGCAAAGGGTCTGAATACTTATGACCATGTGATATTTCACTTTTTCTTTTTTAATAAATTTGTATTTTTTCTGTCAAGATGGGATATTGAGTGTACATACAAGAGAAATAATATGAACTTTTTTGATTTTAGCAAACGGCTGCAATGAAACAAAAAGTGGAAAATTTAAAGGGGGCTGAATACTTTCTGTTCCCACTGTAAATACTGTTCATGTCTTGTCACTCTCTTGCCATTAATTGTTGGGTTAGGGGGTGTCAACACTTTAGCAAGGCACTGTCATTGCTGGTTGTAAACAGATGGGTAGATGGTCTGTTTACTGTTAGGTCTGAAATAGTGCAGGGCGTCTCTGTGTCGGCTGACTACCAGCCAATGAGACACGTCACACACCTCAGATCCTCTGTCCCCCTCTTGGGCATGGGGCAATAGGGGGCCAAGGGGAAATTGGCAACACTGAGCCACTACTGGCACTTTCATGTGTTGTGTGCACTTTCATTGCAGAAAAGTATTTCAATTCTACACAAGAAATAAATCAGATCAGGTGTTTGCAGCTAATATAGGGTGTGTGCTCACCAGCAAGCATGCTTTGTTCCTTTGTGGTGACCGAAGATACGCCTTCGCACTATACAAAAGTAAGGTATGAAGACAGCAGTGAACAGATGGAGGTTACCAGTGCAAGCAAAATGATTGGGGATAAGAAAAGGAAGATTTCTTGTCATAGCCAACTGGGTCAACAATGAAAAAAATTTCCTGAAGTACTAGATGATTTCTGAAAAGCTAGACTTTGTTGTAGGGCTTATTTGTTCCTTCAAACCAATGTTATTATAGGTCAATATAGTGTGTTTGCTAGTTTTTGTTAGTTATTATTATTTAAATATTGTTTAGTTTTAGGTTTGTCATACTTTGGTTAATGTTTTGGTGCTGAAAAATTATAAACCTTATATGTATAATATAATAACCTGACCTGGTCATTTTATATAAGGTTATACAGTTATTATATGATATATTATTACCAATGAAATAACAAAAACTGAAATTCAGAAAGCATTTTTGTTAACTGAAATAAATAAAAATAGTAATTAATGGGGGGAAACTATAACTAACTAGAGCCATATTGTGCATGTAAAAAAACTAACTAGTTTAATACTTTACAAATATAGAACAAATGTAGAAAATATCATCTACTTAGCAAACCAGAACAACTGGAACCAACATTTTGTTATAAACTTACTAATAGCAACACTGTGAACAACAATCAAACATCGAGAATCAACATTTAGTTGATTCTCTAATCAAGACTCTCCTGCTAGATTATGCCTTCTGGAGTACTTACTACTTTAGACCAACATTTAGCTTTATACTTTAATATCGGAGCAAGATCCAGAGTTAGGGATGCTGGTTAGGGACGTTGCAGCAAAGGCATTAAGGTTTCTGCCACTGCCCATTCACATGGGAAGCACTTTAAGCTTCAGGACGGAATTACGCAACACACAAACACATTGAGCAGTAGGTAAAGGCAAACTGTTTGAGTCAGTGCTCCACACAAACTTTCATCTTTAAGGTGTAGAATGATGCTTCTAAACTGTGTCATAGAACAAAAACAAAAGCAACATTAACATAAGGTTAAGTGTTGCTTATCTGCAAAACAAAGTCTACCTTTAACCCTCTTGCCCTGTGAGCACACTACAAGTAGCTCTTTGAAGGTTAATGAATGTCATTTCTACCTTTCTCTTCTGGCATTGTCGCTCAGCAGCTGCTCATATTTCAAGAAGAAGAATTCCAGGTGAAATCCCAGAAATCTTTTCTGAATCCACTGACAGTGTTGGAACACATCCTCTGCATGCAGCAAAGCTCTGGTGTAATGAAAAGCAGAGTGAGTTTTCTGTTCGCCACTATCTCTGGAATGAGCTGGAGGTCATGTGACTGTCTCTCTCTCCCACCTCTCTGAGTTATGGCAAATATTTGTTATAAATAGAAGCATGCAGAGCTCAAAGAGAATGTCACCTCTTCCTGATGAGCTCCTGCTGGGTGTGTCCCAGTCTTCCTAGTCTACACAACACTCAACTTTGACAGCTCACTGATAACCTAACCATTAAGAATGCCAGAAAAAAAAAGGAAACTCATCAACTTGAATTGACAAATATAAAATATTGGTCATTCTGAAAAGTCCCACTGAAAGGTAGTCAGTGAACATATCAATGGCAAAATGAGAAGTTTCAGATTTTGATTGTAAGCTGTGTAGGAATGCCTAAGCTGTTTATTTAAATATCTCTCATTACATCACAGTATGAGGTTGGCACTTTTTTATGGCTCTCTTACTGGTTGTAGACTATATATTCATTATCCGACATGGTAAAGTAGTACCGGCTACTTCTTTTTTAGCCGGTACTACAACTGCGTCTGTGAACAGTCATTGCATTAAACACATTAAAGGGAAAGTAAAGAGTTTATTAGTCCCTATCAGGTTTATTCAGGTTAGATTGTGTCACATTATTCTCAGAAGAATGTAGTTCAGAGTAGAACTTTGAATCTGCGTCTTATGTCAGCAGGGTTGGTTAAAAGAGTGCCGGTTTTAGATTTGATGATACAAACGGATCTTGTGGTTTGGGCATTCTTATGTCATTGTGCTAGCAGCTTGCCAGACACATAGCCGCGCATCTTTCCTTTATAAATCCTAATTTGCGGTAAATAGAGCGCAGCTGCTGGTCCGCCCTGTCGCCATCCTTAAATACATATGTAAATTAGTATAAATACCGGAAGTCTGCCGCCACATGAAGCAGTAACCATGGCAACGTCCTTGTTTGTAGCAGTATGAGTATTTATAATAATAATGATTATATTTATACATTTTAAAAGTGCTTTCAGGGCACATAAGGTCACCTCACAAAAATAAAAATAATACAATTTAAAGAAAAAAATAATCCAAATTAAAAAAAGGAAAATAAAGAGATTGTGCAAATGCCTGTTAGAACAGTAGAGCGTTCAGCGGGGATTTAAAGACAGACAGCGTAGCGTCCCTGCCAGCATGCCTAGGTGGGCCCCATATGGGGGAAAGGAGGGCTGACATATGGGTCTCATATGGGTTTATCCGCGGGTTCCACGGTGGCCCCACATGGGTTTGGAGTTAATTTGCTGATCCAACCCTGTTTTCTTTTTCAGTAAGAATGAAATTACCCCACAGATAACATGCATTTCGTGCGCTTCAGCGACCAGAACAGTGCCTTACATCCTTATGAGACAAAAACTGAGGAAATATATTATTTACATTCTAGTGAGGTTTTAATATCCTTTTATTTTTATCTTCTTGATTTTATGTGTGTTTTAGGTTATTGTCTGTGAATAGATGTTCAGTTTCATTGTTTACATTTAAACAATAAAATATTAAAATCATGAAAAACATCGGGTTTGATGCTTCCTGGTCTAAATAACTGAATGTCGTCAGATTTCAGTGTATTTAGGTGAGTTTTGACACTTCGTAGTTTGATAT
>NW_015116161.1:16594-18724 GCF_001443285.1 Poecilia latipinna
AAACAGAAAAACCTTAATATAAATACACAAAAACAGGGATCATGACAGTTGGGGAAAAAATCAATCCTGCTGTGAGATTTATGTATATGTGAATAAAATGAGTAATTTCTATATGTTGGATGTTGAGCTGTCCAAATATCAACCATATCCCTAATCTAGAAAGGGGTCAAGAAAACAATTCTAATCACTTACAATTATTATATTTGAATGGCCATCATCTGGAAGCAAGTCAAAAACTTCTCTATGCTGAACTTTAAATGAAACGCATGTGCCATTCTTGATAAAATATGGATATACTATCTTCAGTCAATATATACAGTATAAAGCGACCAACACTTGAAGTGACAAGGGCAAGTGAGGCATCCCAACAACATTCCATTGAAACCTTTATGTATCAGCACAAAAGAACCCACTGTTTGGCTTTTAAAGAAGAAATGGAAGATGATTAGGTTCTCTTCAATTGCTCTTGAAATTAGATAAAAGACTGTTATTAATAATGAAACACCCTAACATGACAATACTGTATATACAGAGTAGCAAAACAATGACTTCATTCTTCATTCAGCTGGTACAGGGTCACCTTAGGGTAACAATGATGATGTTGGACCTTCTCCATGTTCAAGACTCCAACAGAACAATGGCCACCTCTATAACAGCAGACTACCCGCTCCAACTCATTAGGCAGGGAGCCAGACAAGACTGAATCACATGTCCTGAAGGAGTGGACGAATCGCCATTACTGGTCTTATGATTGATCCTCAAGTGCATGACCTTGGTAAATATGTTTTGTAGTGTAGAATGTAGTTGATATATCACTTTGAGAGTGAACAAAACTCTTGCATGAACTACATAAAAAACAAAATTGAAGAAACACTGAAACTAAATGCAAAAATGTAGTGATAAGACAATATGCTGGTATGACTAAACAACAGAGAAATAATCATAAATTCAAACGGATGAAAACCATAGGCACAATGCTCCTTGACACTCTGGGTTGGTGTTTGCAAAGCAGCCAACCAGGAAGCATCATTCATTAGGTCTTAGCAGCTGAGCGCAGTGAAGGCCTATTGTAACCATAATGTTTATTTTCTTTTCAGCTTCCATCAAATTAATTGACTTTTTGGAGGCCTTAACATATATGAAAACTCGCCAAACTTGGCGGTCATCACGCCTGTGTGAAATTTCCATATTTTAAGGTAGTCGCCAAAATCACAACAGAAACGGCTCAACAAGCCTCCTGGCAACTTTCAAAACACTCTGTGCACTTCATTGTAGAAGCATGATAATTGGTACACTTGTACAACTCCTCAAGACCTGCAGAAAAGTCTCTTGCACCCATGGCCTACACCAAACAGTAAGTTGTATGAGGGAATTTTTTTTGTCATAATCCAAGAGCATACATTTTCAGTCTGAAAGCAGGATTTCATGTCTTTTGCTCTCAAAACTTTTAATACTTTTGCTTACATTTTCATTTTGAAAGCAGGACTTTATGTCTTTCTTCTCAAAACTCCTAATGATTGTCGCGCTCACACTTGGTCTCTGCTCACTTTTGGAAACACCTTTTGGCACAGCCGCCTGGCAATCACTCAGCCAATAGAATGAAAGTGTTGTACTGGGTACATTTGTTTCTTTCTAATGGCCGTGTGTGTGTGACTACTATTGACTTAAGTAACCTGCGCCACCCACTGGCGACTAGTGGGTGAGACACAGGCTTAAAAGCTGGGGAAGGTTGTGAGTATCTTCAGACAGAGTCTTCTTCAGATTCGCGGCAATATAGACCTCTACAAGAATCGGTATTCCTGCCAACAGCCATCACTGTCTACAATAACTCTTTGAAGAATGGATTAATGAACTACACAGTTCAGAGAAACATGGTTGAGCAAGTTTGGTGTAGAGGAGCGTCACTAATTTGGACAGAACCTTACAGAACAACTTTAAGGATAAATTAGAGCAGAGACTGTAAGCCAGGCCTTCTTGTCCATCATTAGTATCTGACCTAATAGATGTGATCTGAAATATCAAAATTCCTTTAAGCACCTAAATCCTGTGGGAAGTTTTGTCAGAATAGTTGAAGCTGTTTTAGCTGCACTCTGGGCCTTCATTCTAAACCCTAGATATAAGTAGGCCTGT
>NW_015116161.1:23426-27945 GCF_001443285.1 Poecilia latipinna
TTGGTGATTTCTTGATATATTGTAAAGTTCTTTAGTCAATTCTAATTGTTTTTACATGTTTAGTAGAAATAAATTTTGAGTGAATACATGGGTTTCTTGGTTAGATATACAGATTACTGTCGCAATAAACTGACCTGTACAGTGCTTGTTTTGTTTTATCCTTTGTACAAATACAAGGAAGCTATATAGTAGGGTCACTTGACTATGTGGCTACAGGTATTTAGTGTACCTTGTAGTTACCCTCAGCTTGTAGTTTTACTCTTTGTTTGCAGTATAGTGATTATCTCCCTTTGAATGCATGTCTGACCTTGATGACTGCTGCCATATCAAAATGTCTCCATGTTCAGCATAGATGTTTGAATTAACATCAAGCATAGATCAACTTGGGGCTAGGAAAGTAATGTACAATGACACATATTACTGTTTTTGTTTTTAAGAAAGTGACAAAAGACCCTGCTCACAAATAAAATCTAAAATGCGTCACTTTGCTAGGCATCAAATAGTTTCCAATTGTGTTTCTCTCCTCAATTTATTTATAGAATTGTTTCATCTGGAGGCAGATCATAGTATTCCAGCTTCAGTCCAATATATGTTTAGCACCTCTGAAGAGTCACGTGTGAACAAACTGCTTGTGAGAGGGTAAACAACATGCCATTCCCCACATCATCAAAGGCCTGTGTAAAACAGCAGGGTGAGGGGAAATGTCACAAGCCAACACCAGGCTGCAGGCCTAATTACTGCTCTGAGTGTGTGTTTGTGAGAAACACCAGCTTAGGTGTTTTGTGCCAGTGAGCTCAGCTAGTATTTACCCAGTAAAAAAGGCTGTGGCATCCTCTCTGAGTATGCAGAGGAGCTGTGTCCATTGCTTTTTCACTTGGCATTGGTGGGTCAGGACTGCAGAAATAATCCAGTCAAAGTTGTCTTTGAACTGTAGTATACTGGGTTTTATTTCAGAATGAATTGAACTGAATTTTATTTCTCCACGATAGACTTCCACACATCAAGATGCAGGAGGAATGTGGTCTGCATCATGAAGGACTCCACCCATCCTGCACACAGACTGTTCCAGCTGCTCCCCTCAGGCAGGAGGCTGAGGAGCATCCAGAACAAAACCACCAGGCTTTTTTCAAAATGTATTTATTTATTTACACACATATAGCATAGAGTACTCCATTATTTATTTATTAGACTTCTTGATGTGGGACCTGAGTTTGAAATTCATTCCACAAACAAGTAATAGCGAAATGGTATGACAATAAAAATAATTGAATCCTTGAATAATCTCCATCTCACAACATTTACAGTCATATTCAATGAGTTAGAATATATATTCTGACAAAGCTTATTTATTATATTAAAAGCACAAAAACTTAATGTGGAGAAAGTTGCATTTCATGTTAAAACATTTATTTGACAGAGAGATTGTTATTGTTTAAGCAAGTTTTAATTTTGTTTGAATCAAATACAATATGGTACATATTTTGAATTACAGTTACTTCCTAATTCAATGAGAATTGAAAAGAGTAAGTAAGGAATCAAATCAATAAGTAAGATCAATAATGGGATCGGTATCAATAAATTCCTATCAATTTCCATCCCAATGCCAAATAGAGTGAAGGAAACACAAAGAAGCTTTGGAATTATTTTACTGCAATAGACAAAAAATCCCATTAAGGATCAAGTACAAAAACAGTGAAAACATACGAAATGATCCCATACTCAGTCTGTTAAATTTGTCTTGCTTCAAAATGATTTACTTAGAACAGTAATCTTACAGTTTCTTGTTCTAAAATAATATGCAAATTAATGTGAAGATGTTCCCCAAACTTTGAGGATTGTTAGTTTTACAGTTTTTTCTCAGTGACTTTTGAGCATTTTGTCATACCACTGCAAACATTTGTCCAACAGCTAGTGCATTTCTTAAGAAATATAGTTTTAAGAAGCTTTTACAATTTTTCTACTTTCTGATTCAACATTTAGAATGTGTCAAGGTTCTGATAGAATGATGTTATGGCATTTTGCTAACTAGCTTTAGACCAAAAGATATAAGCTTAAGGCTACCAGATTCACTCAGACAGAAACCACGAGAAGTTATTGACTGGGTCTCTCCTCATGAGGTCTGTGGTAGTGATCTAGCAAGGAATTAACAGACGAGGTTCAATCATCCTTCCCCATTAATCACTAAGTATTATTCCCTGAAGTGAAGCTGCTCTTTGCAGTGAGGTTGTCTAAGCTAAGTAGTTAGTTGGGAACTAAACATCCATCCGCTTTTCCTTCCATGGCGTAGCTGGTCCTATTTCCATCAGTCATTAGATCAGAGGTAGGGCACACCCTGGACAGGTTGTCATTCCATCACTGGGCAACACAGAGATATACAACCATACAAACACACACACACACTCATGCCTAACTGCAATTAAGAATAGTCGATTTATCCGGCTGTAATGTTTTTGGACAGTTGGAAGAAGTATCCAGAGAGAACCCACACATGCATGGGGAGAACATGCATACTCTATGTAGAGAGACCCAAGGTCAGGATTCAAATGGTATTGTTGTGAAATAAAAGTGCTACCAATTGTGCAGCCCTGGAACTAAACCTAAGGCCTGTAAATAATCCAACCAAGCTTGGATTGCTTTCATTGGTAACAAGTAAATCAACTAAGTCTATCCAACTCAATTTATTATGATCATCTAACTCAATGTATTTATTTATTTATTTTTACTGAATTCATTAGGTGTGTTTAAAATGCCAAATTTAAGTCAGTCTTACTCAAATAATTTAGTTTACTTCAAATAAAGAAGGAAACTAATAAATTATCTCTTTTTTACCAGGGTTTTTTGGCTCAGGAGGCCTTTATTTAAGAGTAGTTAGACAGGAAAGTGGGTAATGACAGAGAGGGAAGACATGCAGCAAAGGTCATCAGGTTGGAATTGAACCTGTGACGGCCGCGTCAAGGGCTAAGGTCTCCTTATGGGGGTTGTCCTCTACCCTTACCACCATAGCAGGTACAGGATCTGTCCCTGGTGAAGCTTCTGTCATGACATCAGACGTAGGCATGGGCAGAAATCCCAGGGGAGTCGGGGGGCACGAACCCCCCAATCTTGGAAAAGTCTAGAATTACCCTCCCAAAATAAATCTGCCTTTCATCAAAGAAAAAAAAATAAATACATTTTTAACTCCACCCCTGCCATTATTAGAACAATGGTTCAGTCCAAAGTATAGGAGGAGCAACAGCAGCAATGTAAAATGCTGGCCATCTGGGAGCAGTCCTCCTTCCTTCTTGGCTTAACCAAAACAGCAGAAGCTTCAGCTCTGCCGGATATTTTTGTTTATATCAACAGACTATTGATGTGAGATCTCGGCGGATAACGTTTCACAAGTAAGATGGACATATTACCATTTATATTTTGTGAATAAAATATTACCATACTGTATTTATGTCCACCTGCAAAATGCCAGCTAATATTAGCTATAGTGCTTAGTGTAATACTGGAGTTCAATCCCTGCTATGAAGGCTAATCGAGATTTTATAATTTTGTAATTCTTTCACTCTGTCAAAAGTAAGATAGCTCCCGTTTTTGTTCAGAAGGTTTCATATTGAAAACGATGTAGGGAGAAGTGGAAATGTCTATAAGGAGAGATGGATTCACTGCATCTCACGGATGAATCTCAGCTGCTGAATCTCTGCTACAACAACTGGACTGGAAAACATGAACAAAACCTATATGGATATTATGTATTTACTCATGTGCATATAAATATGTGCAGTTTAATAAATATTATTCAGGATTAATCATTATTTAATCATCTTCGTTTCTCTATAATTCTGTGTTTGTATATTTATATAAATATGTATTGATATTACTATCCATCCATTTTCTATACACCCTTGTCCCTTAGTGGGGTCGGGAGGGTTGCTGGTGCCTATCTCCAGCTAATGTTCCGGGAGAGAGGCTGGGTCACCCTGGACAACACAAAGACACACAACCATACACATAAACACTCACACCTAGGGACAATTTGGAGAGGCCAATTAACCTGACAGTCATGTTTTTGGACTGTGGGAGGAAACTGGAGTACCCGGAGAAAACCCACCATGCACAGGGAGAACATGCAAACTCCATGCAGAAAGACTGGGGCCGGGAATCAAACCCAGAACCTTCTTGCTGCAAGGCAACAGCTCTACCAACTGCACCACTATTTCAAAAATTATGACTGGTTGTGTGCTTTGTAAAATGCTCATCATACATCAATATCAAAACATTCTATTCCTAATCTATTCTGTTTTCCCCATTAAGAATATCTAAATATGCTGAACCATGTATCAATCTAATTCAAAAATACTTAAAAACATACACTTCCTTGCAAATGTATCTATGATAGCCGTTTGAATAAAGTTACAGCATAGTAAATGTTGAAAATCAGTTTAGTATTTGGCGAGTTACGATCGATTAAATGTGCTGATACTTCATTACGCCTGTAATAATGGCCGCCCTAAATCTCGTCAGTGACAGCGAC
>NW_015116161.1:30824-41041 GCF_001443285.1 Poecilia latipinna
ATACTTCATTACGCCTGTAATAATGGCCGCCCTAAATCTCGTCAGTGACAGCGACAATAAGCAAGAGCGGTCGGTAACACTTTATTTGAAGGGGGGTGAATAAGACTGTCATGACACTGTCATAAACATAACATAACACATGTCATGAACATGAATAAGCCTTCATGAATATTTATGACTGTTGTCATTCGGTAAATTATGACTCTTTTAATACAAAGTTGACATTATTCAAAATGTCTTTGTTATGACAAATTGACATTAACCAAGAAATCCTTACTGTTTAAACTTTACCTTTAATAACATAAAGTTACCTAATTTTTAAAGTGCAATCAGTAATACTTTTATAACAAATTTATATCAGTAATGATTTCTTGGTTAATGTAAATTTGTAAAAACAAAGACATTTTGAATAATGTCAACTTTGTATTAAAAGTGTCATAATTTACCGAATGACAACAGTCATAAATATTCATGAAGGCTTATTCATGTTCATGACAGGTGTTATGTCATGTTTATGACAGTGTCATGTCAGTCTTATTCAACCCCCTTCAAATAAAGTGTTACCGAGCGGAGCGGTCTATGAGGCGTCTATTCTTCATACATGTCTATGAACGGTACAGGCTCAGTCAGAGCAGCTGAAGTGAGGAGCTAGCTTTGACTCTGCAGCACAAACAAAACACTCACCAGTAAGTAAATACTTAAAGCACAAGATAAGTAACACCTTTGATTAATTTCACTGTTCAATAGGAAGAAACACATTAACAATAAAAATCAGACTGCATTTCATTATTTTATTACTTTGACTGAATTATGATAAATTGCATTGTTATGCCTTGCAAATCAAAATGAGCAAAACTGGCTACATTGGTTTGACAGACTTAAGCTTTTTTTTTGTCGAAGGTAGCAAATATCTCAATTATATTTAGCTCTTAACTCTTACATTAATGAGAAGAGTTTGAAATGGGAGGGGCTAAGTGCTACAACTAGCCGACAGTTCTGTGAGTAGGAGCCAAGAGCAAAGATAGAACAGATAGAAAAACAGAGAAGAGGTGTCTTTATTTCTTATCATCTTCAACATACTCTGGTGCTTTGAGTGTTCAGTTTAAGTTATATTTCCCAGATATGCATTATTTCCACCTACTTATATATTAAGTAAATAACACAGAACTTGTATTGAGAGCCACTACAACAAATCAATATTTATGAGGAATTTTATCAAGTGGAGTTAGTCATTAAAACTTGTTTTTATTAGCCTTAAATTTTTGTAAAGGTATAGCAGAGATCATATCCAATGTCATATTTAAAATTTTAGTTTGACTTTTATTTTTCTCAATTTGCTTACTGAGAAAAATACAGGTTTGTATTTTTCTCAGTAAAATACTGATCAAAAATGACTCACTAGTCATTTTTGATCTTGCAGCTTGAACACATTAAAATCTTTTTAAACCACATATTATGTTACATTTCACTGTAACTTTGCCGACCCCCCTTCCCCCACACCCCCAAAGAATTGCTCTTAAAAATTCTGTTTATTGTCCCCCCGCCCCAATAATGTAAAGGGATTCCCTCCCTTGGACGTAGGATACGAATGCAGCATTGAACTTAATTGTTTCAGATGCACTTTTGAGATTGCACTTTCAGAAGTGTACTCTAAAAATACACTTTTTAGAGAATACATTTGCTGCATGTCTTCCCTCTATTTATTAAGTTGGATAAACTTATTTGAATTACTTATTACCAATTGAAGTCATGCAATGAAGTTGGTTCAGCTATTTTCTTTATTCAGTGTACAAGATATTTTAAAAACATGCATTTAAAATTATTTAAATTCAAGTCATATTTTAAGCACAATGTGAGTGATAATGTAATTTTGGATAGTTTAGTTTTTTAGTTTGGATCAACTTAAAAATTTGAATTTACTTTCTGTAGAATTTAGTCAAGTAGATTTGAATTATTAGAAAAAAATTATATAAGAAAGAGTGACTTAAATTTGTCATGTTAAAAACAGTTAATGAATTAAGTTTAAAAAAATAGGTAAATTGAGTTGGATAAATGTAATGCATTGGGTTGAATGATCATAATAAATTGAGTTGGTCAGACTTAGGATACAAAACTCGCATTGAACTCAATTGTTTCAAGCAAAGTCAAAGTAAAAAAGTTCCTTTAAGTTAGTTAGATTTGTAACTTTTAATTGAACACAAAAAAGTATGTTGTCATCACTAAACCAAATGAGTTAAATTAGATTAAAGTAAATAAGTCCATAAAATGAACAACAGCCAAAAACCCTTTTTAGACTGTAGGACCTGACAGAATGCCCACAGAAAGTCATCATAAGATCACCAAAGGGTTTAGCTGTGGGTACCATCATCCAGCCAAGTCTGCATAAATGCAGACTTATCAGGTAAACAGTTTCACATTCAGGTGAAACAATCACACTGAAACAGGCGTATAGACGGAAAGCTCAACTCAGGATGTAACACTTTGTGTAGACTTGAGGAAACACCAAGATAGGATCAGGACAGGATCCCTAGAGGATCAGGCTACCGCGGACTGTTTGCACTAGGTTAGATATTCTTCATGGTATTTCTGTAAATCTATTGGCCAGACCAGATGGAGCACATTGGCTCAGTCAAAATGAAATTGAGAATCAGGACAAAATTAAGGAGAATACTGGAATACAATGAGGTTCTATGCCCTTTTGTAAATTGCACACATTAATAAGAAGTCAGTTTAATTAAATAGGATTCCCACTCGTAAAGCAAAAGATGCAACGATATTTGTGTGAAGTGACACCAGAGTGGAAGTTCCTGTGTTCCAGGCAGCATTCTTCACACATTCAGAGGCACAAGGTCAGACTTTCTACTAGTCCAAGTTCCAGACAAACAATAGCGTTTGGTAAGCTCTTTCACAGGCAGTTTCCAGCTGTGTGCTAATGGATTTCTGCTGTCTGGAGAGCCAGACACACTGCAGAAATCTCATTAGTAAGTTCCGGATATTCTCGTTAAAAAACAGGGCAACCAGGATGTTCAAAGGTGAGGAATAAATCAATAGTCAGGTAGTATCAGCTTATTAACTTATGATTTTTACTGAATTGACTATAAGTGATGGAACAATTCTTGTAAAATCCACAAACAAGATTCATCTGAACATGGCCTTGTCTTCTCCAAATAGAACATCTTTTATTTGAAATGAAAGTAAAACTCCGATTTCTTATCAAGTCTTGAAACTAGAAAAGTATACCCAGAGAAAAGATGAGCACAACCACAAGAAACTATTAAAACCAAAAACAAAAAACTTTTAAATGCCCAAATTTGAAAAATATTTGACATATTTGTAAAGGTTTGCCCTGCGACAGACTGGCGACCTGTCCAGGGTGACCCCGCCTCTTGCCTGGAACGTTACCTGGAGATGGGGACCAGCACCTCCTGACCCCACAGGGTCAAGGGTGTATAGAAAATGGATGAATGGATGGATGAAAAGGTTTGTCAGGATGAGACCTCTCTGAAACAATATGGAAAGCAAATTAAAAAGTTGTACCCAAAACCCACACAAGCTGGCTCTGCCTCTCATGCCTCAGGCTAAAGGGTAAGATTATCCTGAACTGTCGCTGTAGTTTTGCAGCTGTAGGAGCAGACAACTTTTCCTCACTTTCTAGAAAAAATTCTAGATCGGTTCTCAGTGACAATGTGGCCAATCCATACAGGCAGATCTATCCAGTCTAATGCTATGTTTTGTGCTTTGAACGAAATCATACTTTATTTATTTTACATTGTTTTTAGAATTCCTAATTGAACTTTCTGAACCATTTGACAGAAGATTTTTTAAAGTTTATTTTGACATGTTTCACCCAAGTAGTCAAACTATTGTTTTAGTTGGTTTCAGTTTATTTATTATTCACTGTACCTTGACTGCTATATTTCTAATTGCACTGACGAACAAATTAAAGTTGTTGTTTTTACATGTTTGATCAAGCTTGTGATTTGTTGCAGATATCAGTATCAGAAGTAAAGAAAAGGTGGATCGATGCATCCCTAGTTTGGCTGTGACACCTTCCTGGAGGAGGACATTGGCTGAGAAAATGCTGCCAACAATCTCCCTCCCTGACGTCACCTTTTTAGTTTTCATAAATATAGAAAGTAATCCTATATCAGTTTGTCTTTTTTTGTGTATTCTGCTCTGTCTTCTCAAGACTCCAGTCATACGTGGTAGACGGTTGCTTGTACTGAGCCAGGGAGGTTTTCCTCTCCACTCTCACTACATGTATGCAGGACAAATCAGTGTCTCGCTTCTGGGCTCCCATAGAGGTGGAGGACTAAATGTAGCCATTTGATTCAATTTTATTTTCTAGTTTTATTCAAATGCAGCTTCAATGAAGAGAAAAAACACAGAACATAAAGTTAAAAACTGGAATAACAGCTAATAATGCAAGACTGGAGAGCAGTAGGAGAAAGTAGCAAAGTGAGGAAAAGTGGCCATCATGTCCTCCAGTAGCATAACTACAGAGACAGTTTACCAAAGCCAGTATAGGCTTTATAACAAAGGAATGTAGACAGGGTATCTGTCAGAAACTCCAGGAACCACCAGTAAACATGAAGTCTGAGAGCAAAGTGCTAGTAACATCTGGAACAATCTGATCTATAACAGAGCCTGATTATTATGGGTTTTATATGTGAGAAGACTTTGAAATTCTCTTCTGGATTAAACAAGGAGCCAATAAAAGGAAGCTAAAATGGATAGATGTGATCTCCATTTTGAATTTTCTTTTTTTTGCCACTAGTGGCCATTAATGAACACTAGAATAACAGGAAAAAGGGAAGACATGTAGCAAGTGGTCCAAGACTGAGAACTGATCCCAAAACAACCAGGTCAAAGTCAATATACTCCACACAGAGTCAAGTCTATTTGGTCATTTTCAGACTTATAAATGCAACTGGATAGGATGGATTTCATTTAGGAGTGCCAGATAAAAGGAACACATATGAATGCTGCACTTTTCAAATTTTATTGAGAAAAACCCTCTTCCTCCCACCTTACTTTTGCATGACTTTGCATTTGTCAAATAAAATCCAATCAAATATACCAACATTTGTGGTTCTAATGTGACAAAATGCTTAGATTTTTTGTCTTGTATGTGTAAGTTGTGGAACTTGTAGCATTGACTAAAACGTGCATTTTTATTACTGTGCACTTTCAGAACTGCACTGGGGCAGGGTTTAGATAAAGGTTCCCTTTATTTGTTCCATTAGGGTCCACAGAGACAAAAGCAGCTGTGGCAGCAGCAGCAGCCCACCAGGACAGCGACCTGTCGGGGTTCAGTCTGAACAAGGAGTGACTGCAGTGTCCCACTAGAAAAAAATCTCTGTACACCCCATCCTCTATAATTGCAAACATGACTTTATTTGCCAAAGAACTATGATTAACAAACAATATGTTTGTGCATAAATGTGACAAAATGTTTACTCAAGAAACGAAAAACAGCATAAACAAAGACAGAGCAGCAACAGACGAAGTGCTGATTAACACCACACAAGATCTGGTCGAAATAGCCAGATCCCTTCATTCTACCTGCAGTCAAACGCTTTAGCAATGTCTTTCTTACCAGCGCTGCTCATGACAGCAGTCAGATGTTTTCTTCAATCAGATGATGCCTAGTAAACAACTCCCCGTCCACAATGACCCTACATGGATGATGCCAGCAGCAGCCTTAGACAGCAGCCTGCAGTGATGAGGACGAGAGGGGGATGACTCCGGGCTGTCCCCGCCTGCTGATGCCGCTCAGAACTCCACAAACAGCCGCATCAACAACACAATGTCCTGCGTGGGATCCACTGCGGAGCTGCTCCGGTTCCCCCCCGCGCGCAGCACAAGGCGCAGGCTGGGTGTGGGTGCACCGTGGGGCAGCGCCGCTGGAGTCAAGTTAGACTGCCATCGATATAGTCGCTTCCGCTATGACCTTTCAGATTTATATATATATATATATATATATATATATATATATATATATATATTATCAGAATAAACCGGACTAATTGGTTCTTTGCTTGTTTTTACATTGACTGCAATATAACTTTTATTCAAAACAGTAATTATTTGCTCAAAAATACAATTTGTTGTAATTAAGCTGGAAAAAATGAAAATGAATAAAATTATTGAGTTAAAGTTTTTCTTTTTTAGAATAATCTGTGTATTTTATGTGTATTGATTTATTTATTGTGCTATTTCTGCTATTATTTTTAATATGTCAGTTTTGGTCCTCCATACTTACCTAACTTTTGTTTTTGTCCTCTTTCCCCCCCAAACGTTCCAACCGTTCACCAGTCAGCTTCTAGTTTTTATTTTGGAGGGGACATATCACCAAGCTTCCGGTTTAGTGTTGGGTAACAGAAATCGATCTGACAGAGGATCCAGCGCCTCTCTGCTGCTGGCGTGAGAACACATGGGAGATGTAGTCCATGTCAAATAATAAGGGGTTTATTTCATTTCATTGAAACATTTGCTTTTATGTTATTTTATTTGAACTGGATTTAATTTTGATTTGCCTCTGCAGGCTGTCTACTGGCTCCTGTCCAGTGTCTGCTGGAGATGGGTGCCAAACTATTCTGCAACCCCCATTTTTAAAATTAATTTTACAAAACAATCACGGTCAACAAAATGGGGCTTTTTTTGTCAGAACTTTATATTAATACCTGTATTAAACCACGTTTTCATGTCAAAGATCCCTATTAGGACCAGTCAGCAGCTGATGATGAAAACTGATTTTACATCTTCCTAGTTCACTTTATCTATTTATTTTATTTTACCTTTATTGACCAATGATATAAGAAACAAAGTGAATTATATGGAGCAGCTCATCAAAAGCAAAGATTTAATGTACAAATTAACAGTTTATTTCCTTCAGCCATTAGATCGATAAACAATAGTTAGCTGACTCTGACATAACACAGCCACTTTATCCACCTGTTACTCTGCACATGCATACATATGTTTTTTTCTTTTTCATATTCATATTTTATTAAATTAGTTATTTATTTGTTTTTGCATCATGCTAGTGCAGGTACCAAAAAAATCTGCAAAAAAATCTAACTGACTACTGTCCAGTTTCACTAACCTGCCTCTCTCACCAACCGACCTCAGGTGGTGAAAATAGGGGACTGAACATCATCCACCCTGGTCCTCAATTCAGGCACACCACAGGGCTGTGTGCTTAGTCCAGTTCTTTTTACATTGTTCACTCATGACTGTCTAGCTATCCACTTCTCCAACAGGGTTCTAAAGTTTACAGATGATACCACTGTAATGGGTCTGATAACAAACAATGATGAGACCCTGTACAGAGAGGAGATCCCAAACCTGTCCCAGTGGTGTTCAGTGAACAACCTGGTGCTCAGAAACTCTTGCATCCATCCACTCTCAGAAGTTTACGGATTGTTTTCTCTTTATTTGGTAATTAATTAGAAGAACAGATGTTGCTTTTTTAATCATTATTGATCAGTTTTAGGAATTCAATCAAATAATTTCAGCTCTGATTGAAATATAAAAATTTTCTGGATAAATCACAAAGCAAAAATGTATGTGTTGTTGTTGTTGTTTTTAATTTAGAAGCTATGCAAATCATAGGATTATGTAGAATTTTAAAGTGCACTTCTTTTTGCTTTGTTAGAGAGTCAGTATTTATGAAGGAAGAGCCAGGCCTTTCTCCAGTTCATGCTTTCAGTTTGACCTCTCCATTAAAACTTACCTTTAGGTACAATGCTGTCCTTTCTATGACAGCACTGATGTAAGTAGTAAGTGTTTATTGTTTCACATTATCTGTTTAATTCTCTCCAGTGTGAGAGTGAGTGTTTTTGTAAAATTACTTAAGTGATTTATTGTACTAGTTGAGCTAACTCTGGGAATAGCATGAGTTATCTTGTAAAATTCTCTGAAAGAAACAGGAAAACTGGACAGACATAAAGTGCTCATATATTGCCACTGATATCAAATAGTCCAGTTTCTATAATGGTTACATGGTCTCTGTCTCCCTTTTCAATATGGCGGACAAATTGACGTGTCGCTCCAATGACACCTCCGAAAGGAGGGACGTAAAATGGGCGCGACTTAATACAGCATGATTCTGGTATTTTTTCAAGTCGTTGTTGTATTTGAAGTTCTGGAGAGAAGCCAGTAACCGGATATACAGCTCAGACATGGAGATTATCGAGGCAAATATGGACAGTTTTGGAATAGAAGTTATTCTTCCAGAGGAGGGAAAAACAACGCCACGTTGTCCGCATGGTGAGCTGATAGCTACAGCACAACAGCAAACTAGGTCGTTTCAAAAACTGTATGTGTTAAATTTAGTGTTACATAATTAGCCCTGTGTGATTAACTTCTGCTAAACTCAGGATTTGTGTTTATGTTTAAAAAACGCTTTGAAATCAGTGAACTTTAAAGAGGCTTGGGTTATTTCTCAAGATGAAAATCTAGAATACTTAAAGATGCTGTTCCGTGAGCTGCTTGTTTTCTTTTGCAAATGATTTTTGAACTTTAACTGGCTGGAATTCCTGTTTCTGTCTGATTGGTTTCTGTGCATGGTTTTCACTCTGAAATTGCGTAAACACTTTATTCTGCATTTATCAACGTGAAGAGAATGATTTGCAGCATTAACTTGTACTGCTTTAGTTAACCTGAACAACTTGTGTTGTTCTGCCTGCTGAGAGATGGGGCGGGGGGTTCTCAAAAGAATGACGACAGAGGTATTGACTTTACTCGTGGTGCCTGCATTGTTAGGTTTGGTAGATAACTCCAGGCCTCGAGGGCCGGTCTCCTGCAACTTTTAGATTTGTCTCTACTTCAACACACCTGAGTCAAATAATGAGGTCGTTAGCAGGACTCTGGAGAACTTGACTGCACTGAGGAGGTGATTCAGCTGTTGGATTCAATTCTGTTGGACCAGGGAGACATCTAAGAGTTGCAGGACACTGACCCTCCAGGACCAGGATTGCCCAACTCTGTACTAGTATCTACTCAGTGCAGCTTGACTCTATTATAATGGTTTGCTGAGCGATTAATTGTCTAAAAAATTATTGCGATAAACGATAATATTGTTTCAAGACCTTTTGACACTGATTTAATAGAAATGACTAATAATGCATGTGATTTCCTGCCATAGATAGATGCACTTTATTTTCAAAAGAACACATAACACTGGAACTGATAAACTAAATAAACAACACAACCAAAAACAAAAATAAAATGGATTCTCAGTCTCCATTAACAAAAAACATACTTAAATAAAAACTAAACAACATAAAGCCAAAGTGGAAATAAATACTGCATTCAACCAAAAGAGTGCAGATATGAAGTCTGTATACTATATTGCCCTTCAGTAATCACTAGATTTAAATAGAGAAGACGGGCACATCCGACTACCTAATGCAGTAGTTCATACTACACGATTTTTTGCCCCCATTTTCCCCTTATGATAATCTTAGATCGTTGGCCGATCTAAGATTGTCGCTGGTGATTTCGTAACCGATCATTCTGTAGTGTGATTTAGATCGNCGTGGCCGCTCCGAAATAAATCAGGGGTTTTCCCCGACTGGGAGCTTAAAGCTGAATGTGACATTAAGCCAATCAGAAATCGTGGATTCTCCTCCGGGCTTTCTGAGGGGAAATTACGGAGGGGAATCCCAAACAGCTGACACAGCAGCAACCTGAAGTCCAGCGGACATCGGAGATGATATGTGGAAACAACATTAATGTTTATTCAACATTTCGTGCAAAGAATATAGAAATGACAAGGGGAGGAGTTGGAGCCAAATTGCTACTGCAGTTGATAAACCCGGTAACTTTTCAGCTGTTCTTCGTTAACGTGACATAAATAGTTATAATGATTTTCATTCAGTCAGGACTTTATGCTGACTCTAGCCACATGCATCACAGGTAGATTCTAGTAAAGCATTGATTAATGCCTCGTTTTAAAATGAGTTAACTGGACTTGTAGACATTATTTTGTGCCCATGTAGCTGGACACCACACGCCACGATCGAACCCGATCGAACCGTTATACCTAGGATTTCTGTCGGCTAATGTGTGGTCTCTCAAGTTTTGAAAATGGGCCGTCAATCGGCCGACAACTCGTGTAGTGTGAGCTGGACATTACACTAAGGAAATGAGGACGGGAGGGTCAGTGGAGAGCACTGAAGTTGAGCCTTTTTTATTCAGTGTCATCAACA
>NW_015116161.1:43623-48578 GCF_001443285.1 Poecilia latipinna
TTATCGTTTGTTGTGACAGGCCTATAATGGTTTTCCACTAGTAACATTAGCCAGGTACCTAAAAGATAAAATGATAGTGACATCACATCCTGTGTTTCAACAGGTCCTACTTTACTTTTTGAGAAGGTTGAAAATGGAGGCAATAAGGGCAGGCGGTTTTATGCGTGCTCAGCCTGTCGAGACAGGAAAGACTGCGGCTTTTTTCAGTGGGAAGATGAAAAGGTATGTAAAAGTTATTTGTAATGTTTGGATATTAAGTGTTGCAGGTAAATGACTTTGATACATTTCCATTAAAGGTGTCAAAAGACAGGATGCTGGCTAGAGAAGCAGAGATGCTGTCGAAGAGGCCTCGGTTCACTCAGCAGGAATGTTGTAGCAGGTAAGAGTTGTGCTCATAGGACTCTGAACTGATCTTGTCTCTGATACTTTATGAATAAACAAATGAATGATAATATTGACTGACCAAAGCTCGTCTCCTCAGGTTTCTGCAGTTTGCTTCACTCCCATTTATTGAGAAGAAGTTCTGTGAGGATTGTCAGATTCTCCTCCTGCCTGCAGAGCACAGTGCTCACTCTGCTCACAGGACCACAACGGTCACCGTGGCCCAGCTGAGGAGGCCCAGCATCCTGCTGCGTCCACTAGACAATAAGAAGAGCAATGCCCAGTACCTGTTCACTGATCGCAGTGCACACTTCCTGCTGGATACTTTAGCTGGTCTGGGATATAAAAAGGTGCTGTGTGTGGGGACACCTAGGTGAGACAGATTACATTTAAGGGTCTCACCACATTAGGCAGGCACACTTTTTCTTTGAGTCATTTTATTGAAATCACAAAATGACTCAAGGTTTCGAGTTTGCCTTCACAGGCTGTGAGTTAACAGGGAATCAGGAGTTCTGAAAGGTTCCATTCATGATCCTATCTTGTTTTCATTACACATTAAACAATACGGTTATGAGCATGTGTCACATCATATGTCATAACTCGTATATTGACATTGTAAAAATTAATATCAGTTTAACTGTCATGTCTACGGTGGGCCAGGAGGGTTAGCAAAATGTAGACTACAATAAAATAATGAATGCCACAACTTCTGTTATGACTTTTACTGGGGGGGGCGGTTACCCTTCTGGGCCACCATACATGTTACAAAACTTTGACTATGCAAATCTTAATCTTACATTGTTAATAACAGTTATGGCGGTTTGTGCCAGACTACAGGAACTGATCAAGCTGAGAAACCTGGAGCCAATGAAGAGTTTGTTGCTGGACATTGATTTCAGGTAAGTTTCACTGTATTCTTTATTCATTCATTTTTCCAGTATTTTTTTCAATGGGAGCACATTCTCTATATCTTATTGCTGCACTAGAAGCTCAAATCATTAACCCTCCTATGCTTTACTGTTGAAATAGGCTGCTTTGAGAGAGTTACTCACATTTCAAGTTCTCTCTTGGAATATTTTGAAATGTATTATATTTCAGTACCGGACAACGAATCAATTTCAATAATTAATTAAGGAACAAAAAATGTCAATTATAATATCAATGTAGGTTTCAAAACTCAATAGACAAACCTAACCCCTAACAGCCAATATGTGTGGCCACTATTATTTAAACCTTCCTGTTCATAAGTTCAGTTATTCAGATTTCTCTCTCTCATTTTAAGAAACCCCAGTGAAAGGTGGGAAAATATTCTGTTGCTGTGACCCCTGGTGTAAATTATTTATACTGTTCATTACAAAAAAAAAAAAAACATGTTTGTGATCTTGTCAAAAACCTCTTGAAGGTTTTTGACAAGATATTAAATAATATATCAAAATAATAAAAAGTCTGTAACTTGGTTCCATGATGCATCAGTACTCATACCCATCACGTTTCTACTCTTTGTTTTGTGATTTATTGTAAAATAAATGTGTGTATAATTTTCTATAGCTTTATTGGAGTACACCTGAGGTGATTTGGAACCTAATACTTATCTTAGCCAGGTCTTACTGCTGTTGTGAAGAAACTAATAAAGTTAAAGAAATAATTTGCAGAACTCAAATCTGGAGAGGATATGAAAATCCTTAGTGGCACTGATTTCTTAAAAAGAAATCGTGTTAAGACCACATTCAACCACGATGGAGTGGAACATAGAACAAGTTTGGAACCACAAGCACCGTCAGTAGAACTGGTTGTTTGACCAAACTGAGTAGACTAGCCTTGGTCAAACACAGGACAAAGATACCATCCTAAGACAGAGCTTTAGCTCTGGACATAAGCATTGCTCATGCACTCCACCACTCAGAAGAAGATGTTCTTCACTTTACATCACACAGCAACTCGCTTTGAGTTTGTCAAACTGCAGCTTAGAGACCAAGTTTATACTCTGGATTGATGACATCAAAGTAAAACCTCCTGAGCTGAACTTCCAGGGGTGGACACTGCTGGTAACCTGGAAAACACCATGAGAAAGTGCCTTCACAGTGGTGCAGCATTGTGGTGGCAGCATCAGAAGCGTCTGTCTACCTTTGATGTCCATCCAGCATCACTAAGCATAAAATACACAAAACGGGTGTACCAACCTGATAGGGGTACAAATATTTGCGAAAGACTGGATTAACAACCAAGTAGCATTTCAAAAAACACATCTTTATGAAAAAAATTTTTTTCTTGACTATTGTTGGGTACTGTGTGTAGATCTTTGAGAACACTAAACCCATGCCCAAAAGAAGTTTGACAAACGCATGAAAAAAAGTAATTACAACAGCATTAAGTTTGTATGAATCTCAAAAACATAGCTGACCATTATCAAGTTCATTTCAAGAGAAATCAACTGTGTCGCAGAGATTTGAAAACTAGGGAGGGAGAAACTCTTAATTGACGAATCCTAGTGACGATTCACAGTGCCTCTGTGGAACAAATGGGCTTGTAGGTTTAAAGGGAATTACAGAACTCTAGATGGTTTGGGCAGTTCTGGTTCTCTGCTGGTTTCAAGAAGCGTATGGCTGGGAACAATGGCTCCGTGAACTGGTGATGAGCCCTGTCAAACACTGGAGACAAGGCTGCTGAAAATCTTTGCAGTAAAACCATACTATCTGCATCATAAAACATCAACTGACCCTTATCATAATTCACCCAGACTCCCACTCTCCCTGGTGGGCTCTGCCCTGCACCCCGACACACCACATGTCTGTCGTTGTGCCAAGATGTTAGATTCCCTTTCTTGAGCTCCATGCACCAGGAGTTCCTGTTCCGGCCCAGCTTGGCACCTTTGTCCTGGCCCTTCCTCTGTAGGCTTCCGTAGGCCACACCCACTGCCCAGGTGGAGCAACAGCGGACATCAACTTCCCAGTACCTCATACCTTCGGTGACAGGGGATGACCCCAGAGCGCAGCAGACCTTATCAAACTGGAGAGGATGCTCCAGAATGGCGGGCAGAATGTTGGACAAGGCAGCACCCCGCCCCTCTGAGGTCAATGTGATATGGCTGTGGCAGGTCTGCATGTCAATCACAATGGGCAATGAATCTGGGGAAGGAAGAAGGAAAGCATAATGGAACTAAAGTTTCTATAACCCTGTCACTCTTCCATTTATTTTAAACTAATATCAGAATGGGCTAGGAAATTTTTTTTGAAATACCTAACAGCATAGTCTTCCTTTGTAGTTGGGCCTTGAGGTTTTTGGAGATGGAGGAAAGGGTTTTTAGAAGCTTCTCAAATCTCTTGTCATTAAGTTTGATATCCTTCTCTGCGGTGTCGGGCCTTTTAGGGCTGGATGTGTGATTACCCAGAGGAAAGTCACAATGAGTGATATGAAGTAAAACCTTCTAAATAAAGATGATTAACTTACCTGACAATCTCTGACTGACCCTTGAGAAGAAGGACATGCAGAAGTAAGACATCAGTTGAGTACCTTTAGGTGTTGCTGGTAAACTATCATCTTGTAAAGAATTGGAGTCAAACCTTATCTTCCTTTGGTGTGAGGGTCTTATTCAGCACAGTCAGAATAATGCTGATGCTCTTTGTGACTTGCTCCTGATGGTTCACCCAGTTCTTCAGTATCTGGTCCAGCCTGGTTCTGGTCCGTTTCAGCTCCATATCCAGAGAGTCGACTACGGCCTTCTCGTCCTGCTTTAGGACACACAGCATGTTTTCGAAGTGGTCCTTTACCTGATGTTTCATTACCTCTGTGGTCCGCTTGATGGGGGAGAAGGGAGGAAACGACTTACAGACAGATGTTATAGTTCTGCAGTTGAAATGCAAGCAGATCATATGCTTAAGTTCTGCCAGTGTTCTGTCCCATACTCACTGAGAGATCTGCTTTGCGTTTCTTCAGAGACTGGATGTGCGCATCCGTTTTGGCTCTCTCAGCTTTTAGCTCCTCCAGACGTTGGGATAGCAGCTCCTGCAGACAAGTCAGCTCAGTCGGTTATTAGTTTAACACCTCGTATATTTTGATATGTTTACAATTTTAGAATCTTGAAGTGAACCAGGCATTGCAAAGAATGCCAGTATTCCCTCTGCCCAGCAACTTGAGCGATAATCCATGTCTAGTGCATGGTGCACTAGACACATCTCCATATCTCCAGGGAGTTATTCTCACTAGAGAATTCCTCACTACTGAGGTATTCTGGGGTGAATATTCAAGGGAAAGACCCAAGACATGGTGGAAGACTGTTTCACCTTGTGATTCCCTCTCAATCAATCAATCAATCAATCAATCAAATTTTATTTGTATAGCACATTTCAGCAGCAAGGCATTTCAAAGTGCTTTACATAATTAAAATAAAAACAGCATGTGAGAAAGAGAGAGATTTAAAAAACATAATTTAAATGTAAACAGTGAGAAAGAGAAATAAAAAGCTGTAGAACTTTAGTTGAGACGCCGTCAACTGGGACTCCAACCCTTTGGACTTTAGTCAAAACGCCGTTTGACAAGGACTCTAACCTCTCGGACTTTAGTCAGAACGACATTTG
>NW_015116161.1:52014-53032 GCF_001443285.1 Poecilia latipinna
GTAAAGGGCTATAACCCTTTTTGTTTTTTTTTTTTTTTTTTTTTTTTTTTAAGATAAAAACATTAAAATCACCGAAACAGTGAGAAAGAGAGACATTTTGAAAAAGATTAAAAAAGATAAAAACATTAAAACCCGCACCCCTTTGAGGACTTCAGTTAAATGTCGTTTAACTGTTGTTTACCAGGGGCTCTAACCCTCTGGGACTTTAGTCAAAAACACCGTTTGACAAGGACTCCAACCTCTAGGTTTTTAGTTGAAACACCGTCAACTGGGACTCTAAACCCCGTAGGACTTTAGTTAAATGTCTTTTAACTGGGACATTTTCTGGGGGGCTTTACATCATTAAAACGTAGACAGTGAGAGAAAAATAAAAAGAAATTAATAATAGATAAAAACTAAAGATAAAAACATTAAAAACATTGAAGACATCAAAACCCGCACTCTAATCCTAATTTAGCCATAAGCAACTCTAAACAGGTGGGCTTTAAGTTGATACTTAAAGGCACCCAGTGTTTCAACTGGCTCAAGTTGCTGGGGAGAGGGAAGACTGGCATTCTCTGCTAATGCCTGGCTCACTTCAAGATTTTAAAATTGTCAGCCAACTTTCAAAATCTGGGACCACCCACACGGTTATTAAAAGGTCTTGTACATAAATACTTTGTGTGCATTGTGTGGTGTACAGCCGCAAGGCAGGAGCAACACACTACACACAAACCAACTTCACTCTTCAACACTGAAAATCTTGCCAAACTGTCGTGAAACCTGGTTGGGACTGGTTGGGATCTTTCCAGGACACACAGGAAACAAACAGAGGTGTTTGTTTCTGCTGCCAAGACCAACTCGGCATCTGGGGACAAGTGGAATTACATCCTAAAGCCTCTCTTATAGCTCTGACACACAGTATAGGGACTGGAGGGAAGTTTGATTTCTAAATATTTTACACACATGAAACTTCTAATTTTTGATTTGAATAGCTGTATGTCATTTTCCCTGCTAAAGCTTGCTAATAAAGTATTAA
>NW_015116161.1:55461-76240 GCF_001443285.1 Poecilia latipinna
TAATCTTGAATGATGATTTAATGTTGACTGAAACATATATAACTTCTATTGTAATGAGAGTTTAAAAGCAATAAGAAAATCCTGTATTATTATTGATGTGATTAAAAACCAAAGTAATCCTTACTTTAAAAATGTACTATTGATTAAGGTGATGAGTTATGTGAGCTTGATTTAAGAAGTAAATGGAAAATAAATCATAAATGAGTGTTCTGGTTCAAGTTGGATGGAAAGTCCCGTACTGTGTTGCAATCAGAGGCTGCATAAGAAGGAGAGCTGTGAGCACAGAAGAAACAGGAAGTGAAATTTTTAGGAGCACCAGATGTGGAGTGCGGATAGAAACTTCAGCAGGCGTAAAAGGGGAAAGAGGCAACGGTTGACCAAGACGTTTGACGTCAAGGAAAGTTGTGCAATAGGAGATTGTGCGAGCAGTTAGTGCATGCATAAATAAGATACAGAAGTGTAGAAAATTGTGTAAGCTGCAGATACGCACGTAACAGACAGCAGAGGATATAAAAATACAAGCGAGAAAGGGACAGGCGTTCTTCGTTCCGCAGTGCTCCAGTCAAGACCACACGAGGATGCAGGATCAGATAAGGGCTACGTTTTGAAACCATGGGAAGACGAAGACTTCGCACTGCTCGAGAAAGGAACAAGATCCGTTTACCCACAACCCGGGGTTCTAATTTGACATCTTCCCTACACTCAACCCAAGAAACATCTCAGAGATGCTGCAGTAGACAGGGAGGATAGACAAAGATCGCCTATGGATATGGAACTGAGCTCATCGAGGATACTCACCAGTTCGACTTTGGACTTATTCTAAAAAGGATTCTGCCAGGACAAGACAGATTCCAACCATGGATGTTTAAGTTTCTGCTGCCAAGACCAACTCGGCATCTGGGGACGAGTGGAATTACATCCCAAAGCCTCTCTTATAGTTCTGCGACACAGTATAGGGACTTGAGTTGAATAGCTGTATGTCATTTCCCCTGCTAAAGCTTGCTAATAAAATATTAAAGTCTAACTTGATGTTGTGGACAGTTAAATTGAGTCATCTAAATATTAATCCTTCTGATTGACATAAAATTGATGTTTATGATCCTAGTAAACAAGGGGGCTTCAGACGTTTCTTTAGTTATGTTAAATAATGACCCTGGGACTCAGTCCGAGTCTCTAAAATTATCTAAGCTGTAACAAGTGCACGTTATTAATAGAGAAAGAGCTACCGTTAACAGGTGTGGTTTATGCTGTCGGGCATCGGCGGGCTACTCCGATGTCTGATTCATAAACTGAAGTGGGTCATAACGTCTGGATCTGAAGGTAGTTAGAGCTTAGACGCATCTTTCTCGCGCCCAGCTTAAACAAAATGTCCTCTACATTTGTATCTGTGGTAATACTCAAGAATTAGAGGCTTTTCGGACCCGTTAGTTGGAGAGCTGGTCAGTAGTCAGTCCGCTGGAGTCTGGGAGGTGTTAGGGTCGTGGCTGAATACTGTGTAATAACAAAACTTAAGCAATCAAACAGGAGTCCAGAGTAAACAAACATGACCGACTGAGAAGAAGTAATGGCGATAATATGTGGACTATAATTAAAAAATATAAACACATATAAAATGTCCACCAGATTTTCTGGTGTGCCATAGCAGTTGTTTGTCTTATGTCTATTTAGGTTCCGCTCACCAGTTACGTCACATACAAGGGGCTGCCTTCATATTTGTCCTCAAAGACAAACTGAAAAATCAGACAAGACAATCCACCATGTCCAGTATCCCTGATTTTAGATCAGAGTGGTCCCTCAGTCCTTCCAAGTGGACCACATAATTCTTGGCACACAACACACAGCAGGAATTTTGCTTAAGATTATCTTAAGAGTCGTACGGTCATCCTTAAGGTTGTCAGAAGGGGAAAATCAGGCCAAAATGTAACATAAAAATAATGCCACTATATGACCCTAGATCAGGTAGAAGATGATGGCTGAAGCACCTAACCCCTATGAATATCAGAAATCCACTATATTAAACTTTTGTCTTATCAGGTCATGTATTTGACCAGGTGAATGAACTGTTGTTTGTGCTCACAGTTATTGTGATATTAATGATATCACAATAACTATTTCTGCTAAACACTACATGCATTTAATGTTTATTTTCTCTCCCTACGATTTGCTGTAGATATTGTTTGAAAGGCTCTATGCGATAAATTAACTCGCTTTGCAAATTTGGACTTTATTTTGAGAGCGTGACCGAGGAAAAATTGCTTTTCTTATCTCAGCTTGAGTTGGTGCTCATAAACCTTCAACACAACCAAATGTTCAAATCAACACCCAGGTTTTATAGTCTGAAGGAACTCACTCACATATTTACCTGAGAGGGCTGGGCGTCTTTGGCCTCTTTCCCTTGTAGTTTGGGTGATCGTGGAAAAGGCTGAACAGGCTCATCACTGCTGGAGTCCAGAGGAGTGAAGCTCGCTCCATCCTGCAGCAAGCCAGATAGGCCAGCAGAGGGAGCCAAAAGCTCACCTTGAATTGCCTGAACTGGCTGTCCATTACTGACACCATCCATCCCTGCTTTGTTTTCAGCCATTTCTCATTTCGCAGCTAGTTGAAAATTAACCAAAATATGTCAAAAATGTTAAATTCATATTTTGATTATGTTAATGTTAATATTAATATGTTAGTATTTTCTTGTTTAAAACATTCCTGCTGATAGAATAACATTCAGTGGTTCTGTTATGTGTGCACTCCCTAGAACACAGGCAGGCCCGGACGAGCCTAGACGGGTTCCATGAAGCATCAGAACTATTTGTGTGTGTTTCAGATATGCTCAGTTCTACAGTCAGGACGAGTTCTGTCATTACAACATGTTTAACCATCACTTCTTTGGCGGAGAGGTAAGAGTTGGATTTGCAGATCCAGCTTAAGGCAGTTTTCAGCTCTGAGTGATGGAGTGTTGTCCTTTCAGGCCTCCAGAGCTGTTTTGGATGCATTCTTGACAGAGGCGGACGGGGAGCAGGTGGTGATGGTAGCGGACCCTCCATTCGGCGGACTGGTCAAACCTCTGGCCAACAGTTTCTCCTTGATATCCCAAACGTGGAGGAAGCTGCGGAACTCTGGTTAGCAGTTTTTTAGTTCCTTGCCACATGTATTACTGACAGATTTGTTTGCTTCAAACCTCCTCAAAATAACAGAGACATCAATAAATGACAATTCTGTGAATATTCAAAATTCCAAAATACTATTGATCCCAAAGGCATTAAAAATTGTTGTAAATCATTAATTCAGATTCTTCAAAGAGTTATTGTAGATAGTGATGGCTGTTGGCTGGAAAGATCTCCTGTAGTGATCTGCATAACAGTGAATTTGAAGAGTCCTCTGACTGAAGACACTGAGTTTTTCCAAGACAACCTCATGGAGAGGATGGTCCTGTGTCCATAATTTTACAGGCATTAGTCTACTGAATATTGACTAATTTCTGATCTAATGCCTACAGAAAGAGGAAAAGTTGCTTTAACCCCTCATGCCTTGAAATGTCATTCAGCAATGATATGGATGTTGTTTGCCAGACTCGGTCTGATTTAAATGCAGGAACTCCTGTGTTGAACTCTGACCTCTATGTGTTCAGGTGACTCTAACATTGACATTCCCATCATTTGGATCTTTCCGTACTTCTTTGAGCCTCGCATCCTGGAGTGTCTCCCTGCACTGACCATGTTGGACTACCAGGTACCAGCTTATTGAAAAATACACCTCTTCATTCCCAGGAGATGTTTTTAATGTTATCCTGTACCTGAAGTAAAACAGCTCCCCCCGCCCCCCTAATATTTATGAGCTTTAGGGACCACAGCCGCCTTCGAATAGCTAATATATGCAAATACTTGAGACTCCCTCTAAAGCCAGTCGTAATTACCGTTTTATTAGTTTAGACACCAAATATACCTATGTGCATTAATACGCACAGTGGAAAACATTTTAGCACTAACACTAAAGATAACTTCCACAGCTTTCCTTATCTCCGCTACTGGATCTACAGCCAATCGGCACCAAGGAAAATGTTGGCGCTCTTGGCTTGGCTGCTTTGCAAATTGCAGCCAATAGATTGTCATGTAGTTTGCTCCCAGGTATTTCAGCTTCTTTGGCTGCATTTTCTTTCATATATTTTAGGTACACTCTGTGAAATACTCTGGAAATCTTCCACAAATAATCTGGAGTCACATTCCACAGAGAAGCCTGCAAATACTGNANTTNAAATAGGCAGGAGTCTACTGTACTCGGTATATGTCTATAAACTAGGGGTGCACCAAATGCAATTTTCTGGCCGATCACCAATATTTGAAAAGCCTGAGTTGAAAAGTTACTAAGTTAGCAATAGTGAGGCAACTATTGTTAACCATGCTTATGCAGACTTGACTTAGAGGGCAAGTCAGTCAGTTAGGCATCACTACAGAGCAAAGAGGGAGAGTGGCTGATTTTTTACGACCTTTGTGAAGGAACATACCATCGGTTTCTCATGCAAGTATCAGCTTATTGCTGATCTGCCAAAATAATGGAGATCCATGGATAGGCAGTAAGATGCTGCAACTACACTGGAATTGGTGTAGGAGGTCGGTCCGTGTATTCTCAGGCAGTTTGTTTTTTCGTTTGAAATGCAAAATGAAAAAACAAAAATAGACTATAACCACGGAAGAAGATTTTAGGATTCCATAACATTTAGCTAACACCAGCATTATTATTTCTGTAGATTAAAGTCAGAATTCTGACTTTTTTCCATGGCTCTAATCCTCTTCCTAGATAATTATTTATTTAGTTAAGCTTTTAATAATCTCATAACATTGGCACATTATTTCAAACTTTTCCTACTTGGTAGATATGGGAAATGGCTACATTTTTATTGTATCTTTTGGATAATCATACTTTTCTCCATCCATGTTCGTGACATAACATTTTATAATCGGTAAATGTGCAGCAAAAAATAGTGGTGGTAGAGGGCCGCACTGGGTTCAACTCGGGGAATGTTGTCTGTCTGACGCCAGTTTCAAACCAACTCCAGGTCACTTCTTTGTTCAGTCAATGATTGGTTTATTCCATTTTAGATTTTCTTGCTTTGAACGTTGAGACAAGGACTGAGACACAGACTGACCAGGCCAATAATGCATAAGAGCTAACATAATTCGATAAGACAACATAACACGGTCAACAGAAATTATGGCGACCCCATGCACCCAACTTCCTGATGCACACGAAGGCAGCGCGCCAGTAACCTGCCATTCATACCTGGTGACGGTCACGTCCACATCGACACACCCACCACCTAAGTGACAAAGCCACGTGCTCACCTGTCACGTACATAAATACTTATTTTATTCACATGGATCTTACAACTGCTATGCTAATGCTATTGATAAAGGAAAAACTTAAACTGTATGCTTTGAATGACTGTCAGAATGTCCTAGTCGCAGTTTGAGCGTCTTGAATTGTGGTTTTTAAACTAGAGTAGATTAAAGACTCTCAAGGTTGTAAAAAATTGGGTGGACTAGCCCTTTAACCATTTACTGAATCAGAAGCTACATTCAGAAGCCAACTTTAGCTCTGAATACAAAACAAAGTTAGAATATAAGTTCTGTGAAGGTATCATGATGAAATTAATTATACTTGTATTAATTGCCCCTTTGGACAAGTGTACAAAGTGTGCAGGTCAGAGAGAACTTCCGGGTCAGACCGCTTGTCAAAAATGAAATCATAAAAATTGAAATTCAGCGCTCGTTATCCGCTTTTTCCATTTCCGTTTTGTGCACTAAATGAGAAATCGGATAAACTAGCCAAGCTGATTTTCAATTTTGGTCTGATAAACGAAAAATGAAAGAGTCTATTTTTGTTTTTTCATTTCAAACGGAAAAAATGGAAAATACACAGACCGAAGTCCTTTAAAAGTACAGTTATTATCATCTGTTCCTGTATCGAATCGTCACACTTGCTCCCCTCTTAGCTGACACAGCTTTCGATGCTTGGGTTCTAAAAGGAATACATTTATTATATGATCTCTATCTAGACAATAAGTTTGCCTCACATGAACAGCTGGTACAGAAATTTGATATCCACATATCACAGTTCTTTAGGCATTTGCTTTTGAGACATTTTGCTATCTTAAACTGAGTGCTTTCCTTTCACTTCCCTTGTGGATAAGATTCTGGAGTGTAGGTCCGACACAAAATGTTTAGAATTTATTCATTGCTCAGTTCATTCAATAACACCAACCTGGATTTTTTGAAATACAGATGGCAGATGGACGTTTAGGAATCCATATCAGACTCAGTTTGGCAAAAGGTTTTTTGAAATATTTATTCTTCCTCAATATATCCGAGGCATATTATTGTTCAATTTTAGGTAGTACATTGTCTATATTGGTCCAAAGACACATTATACATTTAGAAAGAACTTGGATCCAACATCTGATCGATGCAAATAAACACCAGCCACACTTTTACACATTTTGGACTTGTCCAAAGCTATATGGGTACTGGTAGTCTGTTTTTGACACTTTCTCAGGAATATTTGGACAAACTGTACATCTTTCACCACCGATGTTCCTTCTAATTCTTCATGTGTCTGGGCATACACACAAGCTCCCTGAGTATACTGAGGACCACTGTGAGCAACGTCAGGTGTGCGCACTATGGCCACACACCAGTATTACACTTGTTATAAATCTGGGGTCATAGAAAGTTACATGGCTTATTAAAAGAATCAGATTACAGCAGCAACTTCCATTAGTTTGCTTTTAATATAAGTGATTTGCCCCACTTAAGATGAAAAAACAAAAACACTGCTGTTCATGAGATGCGTAGTATGTTATATGTAAGAGTCCTGCTTTGGCCATGGTGAGAAATGAGACATTACACCTTTCAGACATAACTTTTTGTTCACATTAAAACATTCACATTCTGCACAATGAACTGTGTGTCTAGCTTGTGATACTGTATAAATTCTTGTCTGTAAAATATTTAATTACACAGTTTTTTCACATCTGTCTTTCTCACTTCTCCAATGGTTGTACACTTTGTCCAGTGTAGAAATGTCTGCTGATCCATAGTCAAAACTGATGTCTGAGCTCAGTGCTTCAATGTCAAATGCTGACACTCCTTTAATTCATCATTTGGAAAACGAGCATCCATGTGACCACACAGCTTACTAGCAAAAAGATTAATCTCACCAGTATTTCTCCTCCGACAGCCATCCATCCATCCATTTTCCTTGTCCCTACCCTTGTCCCTAGTGGGGTCGGGAGGGTTGCTGGTACCTATCTCCAGCTAACGTTCCGGGCGAGAGGCTGGGTCACCCTGGACAGGTCGCCAGTCTGTTGCAGGGCAACACAGAGACAGACAGGACACACAACCATGCACACACAATTTGAAGAGGCCAGTTAACCTGACAGTCATGTTTTTAGACTGTGGGAGGAACCCGGAGTACCCAGAGAGAACCCACCATGCACAGGGAGAACACCCTAAACTCCATGCAGAAAGACCCCTGGCCGGGAATCGAAATCAGAACCTTCTTGCTGCAAGGCAACAGCTCTACCAACTGGCCACTGTGCAGCCCTCTCCGACAGCCATTCCATCTTATAAGAAGCACATTTCTTTTTTACTTTGGTTGATGAGTGGATGTCCCACTGCCCGTTCACTTAGCCATGATAGGGTGTTAGCTTTCATGTCTCTTAACTCCGCCACACTGTTCCTACCTAGCTATTCTGCATGGTGCCACAGTGCATATGACCAAGGCACGTACACACAATAGCATGCGATGATTGGCTGCGTAGCGAAAGTGAACTGTATCGTATCATTGGCTGGACACCAGTGACTCACTGAGTTAGATCGTTATGTGTTATTGGTCCATAGTCAAAACTGATGTCTGAGCTCAATGTTCAGTTTATTTGGATTTTATTTTATGCGCTACGTAGATTTTATTTTGCGCTGAGAATGTACGAGCAGTGCACGATTGTGCAAGCACACAGCTTGGAGGGAACATTGGTCACCACCCATCGTGTCTCTTTGGGGTGGCCCTAGCAGATGCTTCCCTCAGCAAACATCAGAAGACTATGTTAGCTTTATGCTTTCTACTCATTCAGTCTTGGACTCATTCTTTGTAGATGGAAGGATCCACATCCTCTAGTAAATGGTCACTAGTTAAAGGAGGTTATGTGTTACATTCACTTGGAGAAGATTAGTTATACAGTCAGATGATATGTTCAATTCTATGACATCTGGCAGCCATTTATATCTTATGTTGAAGTTATTTCAGCAGATACAACCAACATCTGACCATTACACAAATGTATCATTTATGCACAAACCTGAAACTTGCATTGGTTGTTTTATGAGCACAAGCCGGGTACATATCGGGGTAATAGATCCGGTGTAGAAGGGATTTCTGTAGTGTGTGTGTCTTTGCTATTGTTTTGTGTTGTTTACATAAAAAACAATAAAAAGACTTTGACAAAAAAAATTAGGGCAGATTTATTGGTGCACCCCTTTCTTTCTACCCTGTCAATACAGGGTACAAATGATACAAAACCATTTAAAGTCCAGTTTTGATCTGCTTGATTGGTTCAATCTTGGGTTGCAGGTTATTAAAGGTGTCTTTGAACCAGTCTCTTCTTGAACAGTGTTCATGAAGTCATGGAGATGACTTCATGAACAGTCATGTTCATGAAGAGAACATGACTGTTTGTCAAACCATGTTTGATAAACACATTGCAGAAGGAAGCTGAAGTGATAGACCAAGTAACAAACAAGTTACAATGTCATTTTTCTTCCTTGACACATGAACTTTACTATTGGTCTTCTTGTGTACAGCTCTCTATGATTGCTTTAAGTCATAGTTGCTGGACAGCATTAATCTGTCATTTGACGAAATGATTGAAATGGAAGTCACAAGTCAAACACCCAGAAAGACTGGCTGGATTAGATGTAATCTGGAGGTTCAGGGAGATGTGGTATCCTGAGTAGAGTAGATGCTGATGGGGCATTCATCAAAGTTTTTTGGATTCTAACTGTATTATTTTTTATTTTTTTTAACAAGGTGGACTATGACAACCATCCTCTCTATAAACACGGGAAGACGGGCAGGAGGCAGTCTCCTGTCAGACTCTTTACTAATATTCTACCCAAACACATTGTTCTGCCCAGAGAGGAGGGCTACAGGTATTGACTTGTCATTGACTCCTAATACAAAAGAGTTCCGTTTTGCATATGCCGTTGAAACGAGACGTTTACATACACTTGTCAAAACTATTTCTGTTTGCTTAATTCAACAATAAGAGACAGAATATTTCAGAGATTTATTTTTTAATGTTTTCAAAATCAGAAGTTTACATACAGAATGCTTACTATCTCTCCAAACAATGAGAAGAAAGGACAATGATGTTGTGACTTTGGAAACTAACCCAACCCCTGGAACTCACTGCTTTCTGGTTTGACACGATGGGGAAAGTCAAAAGAAATCAGCCACGGTATCAGGAAGAGAATTAGCTACACTAGTCCAGTTCATCCATGGGAACAATTCACCGATGGTTGAAAGACTGGAGCCACGTTCATCTCTTCAAACAATTATATGCAAGTATAGACGTGATGGGAATGTCCAACCATCATACCGCACTCAGGAAGGAGACATGTTCTGTGTCCCAGAGATGAACTGGCCGAAGCAGCGCCATTATCTCAATGAAACATGTTCTGGACTGACATGGGCTGAAAGGCTGCTCAGAGAGGAAGACGTGATTGGACCAAAAGAAGTGGTTGGATGAAAGCAGAACTGTTTAATCATAACGACCGTCATTACAATTAGAGGAAAAACTGGGATGCTTGTACCATCCTAACTGTAAAGAATGGAGGTGTTAGCATCATGTGGATACTGTTTTGCAGCAAGAGGAACTGGAAAAACAGATGGAATTATGAGGAAAAAACATTATGTAGAAATATTGAAGCAACATATAAAGACATCAACGAGGAAGTTAAATGGGCAATGACCAGTGGTTACAAAGGACAACAAAGTCAATGTTTTGGTGGCTATCACAAAGCCCTGATCTCAATCCTGTAGAGAACTTGTGGGTAGATCTGTAAAGTCATGTGAGAGTGAACCAGCCAGTTCTACTGGGAGCAATGGGCCAGAACCCCAGCTAATTATTGGGAGAACTTCTAGAAGGAAACCCAAAATGCTTGATCCAAGTCATGTAGTTCAAAGACAATGCTACCAAATACTGAGAAAATGTATATAAACTTCTGATTTCCACTCTATTTTGTTATACATCATCTTACATGATGCAGAATAATGTATCAAATTTTGTGTTTAATACAGATTTGTCTCATAATTTATCTATTTCTGCAGGTTTTGCTCCATGTGTCAGAGATATGTGTGCTCCCTGAACAAACACTGCACTAAATGCAATCTTTGTCCATCCAAGGTATCATGTTCTTCATAAATGTATTCTATAACTGTAATAGTTTCTTAAAATCCATAATAAAAACTCTATTTTCTGTTGGTGATTTGAGGATGGGCGTGAATGGAAGCACTGCTCAGCATGTGGGAAATGTGTGAAACCATGTAAGACATGAGATATTTGAATATTGTTTAGTTTTTTGTGCTGGATGTTGAGAATAAAAAAACTTTTTCCAAAATCAGCCTGGAGCCACTGCACGTCCTGTGGCCGCTGCGCTCTGCCGGACCATCCCTGTCGACAAGCTGATGGGGGAAACGGCTGCTTCAGCTGCGGCAGCTTGGAGCACCGACAGAAGGCCTGTCCTCTCAGAGATATGCAAAGGAAGAACAGGTAAGCCACGTCACATCCTGGGAGGGATTACATATTTTCCTTCACCTACAGAGAATTGAATATGGTGCGTCTTAACTTGTCTCAATATATCTGTGTGTGTACGTGTGTGTGTGCGTGTGTGTGTCTGTTTTCTTTCCTTCTTTTAGTTTTGGGCCTAAAGCCAAGAGTCTGGGCAAGAAAGCTTCCCATTATCTAGCAAAGCCTGGAGCCAAGAAGAAGTCTGGAGCAGCAAACGGAGCAAAGAAAAGAGCTGCTCATGCTCTGTGAACTGTCATCAGGTTATTTTTGTAACTTTTACGAAAATTAATTTTTTCCATATTTGTTAAAACTGACACCATGTCTTGACAAAATAATATGAGACAGATAATCTGTGAAAAGATTGGAATGCACCATTCCTGGTCAAAAACAATCTATCAGAGCCAGGAGGAGGGTCTTAAAGCTGTCAATCAACCTTGTGTACATGCTGCTCCATGTGCTAAAGGTGGAGAAACACCACCAACTTATTACTTGTTGTCATGCTAACTAGCATGCTAGCTAGCAGCGCTAAGACCCTCCTCCTGGCTCTGATTGGTTGTGTCTGATTAAGTGGTATAATTTTCCCGTTAGTACTGGAAACACTGGGAGAAGGCAGAGGAGCTCAATTTTTTTTCACACATGATCTGTCTTATGTTATACTGTTAAAAAGATAATTTTAACAAATATGTAAAAAAAAACCTGTTTTTTATTAAAGATGCATACTGAATTTTTACCAGCTTCAAACATTGTTAGAAACTAACTGTAGGTGTGGAAAAACATATAATTGACTCACCTGTACTTTTATAAAACAAAGATGAAACCAAGTAGGAAAAGCTGTGTAATTGGATATATTGTAGAACTCAAGACTCATTCTCATCTCATCAATCCATAGAACCTTTGAAAAATCTGTCTTCAGATCTGTCTTGGCCCAGTCTTGATGTTCCAACTTATGTGTCTTGTTCGATGGGGGTCGGGTTTCAGCGTTCCTTATCTTGGCCATGTCTCTGAACATCTTGTACTTCTGGGCACTGCAGGTAGGTTGCAGTTCTGGAAAATGACAGGACTGGAAGATAATGGGTTCCTGTAGCTTCACGTTTGATTCTTCTCAACTCTTTGGCAGTTAATTTACATCTTTTTTTCTCAACATGTTTCTTGTAAACCTGTTAGCTATTTGCAGCAAAACGTTTGATGGTTGTGTGATCACGCCCCAATATCTTAGTAATTTCAAGCGTGCTGCATCCCTCTGAAAGACCTTTTACAATTTTGGACTTTTCAGAGTCACTTAAATCTCTTTATTGGCCCATTTTGCCTGAGGAAAAGAAGCTAGAATGATCTAGAGTCGATGAATAGCTTCAGTTATTCAAGCTAGAAACTAGAGATCAGGCCTGAAATCAGGGAGTAGTGATGGACTCTGACCTGAACCTCCAGAACCACATTAAGACAGTCACAAAGTCGGCCTTCTATCACCTGAAGAACATCTCCAGGATTAGAGGACTGATGTCTCAGAAAAATCTAGAGCAACTCATCTATATCTTTAGTTGCATTGATTACTGCTGCAGCATCTTCACAGGTCTGCCTAAAAAAACCATCCTCAAGCTGCAGCTGATCCAGAACTCTGCTACTGGTGTTCTCACTAATACCAGGAAAGTAGATCACATTACCCAGTACCAAAATCCTCCCACGGGCTTTGTGTAGCTCAGAGACTAAACTTCAAAATGCTGTTGTTAATTTATAAATCTGCTGTTGTATGAACCTTTCCAGACTAAGAACAAGACTGATCTCATCAAAATAAGAAGCTCACAAAATAATAATAAAACTAGAATCAACCTAAACTCCAAAACAAAGTAAGATCCAACAGACCATATAAAACATGAAAAATAGCAGGTTCCAGATAAAGTCAAAATCACTGCTAGTAACTGGCAGATTATTTCATTTTAAATTCTTTAAATTTGTTTTAAATTCTTTTACTTCCCCTTCAGCTATTCACATGGTGTTTTACTTCAGCACACTGAATTTCATTTGAATGTCCTGCCATAAAGAGCTAGAACTGAAACTACTTTAAAATACCTATTTTCAGTTGTTTTTGATGCCCCTTGTGATCAAGAACAATTAAAATGAATTACTTCATTTGAAACTATGATGTTAAATACTTTGAGCAACTTTTAGATTCATTGTGAATAATGGAAAAAGTCCTTGCATTATAAAAGGAAAGGGTCACCAGATTGGAGGAAAAATCTAATTAGAAAAAAATCTAGCAGAGGAAACTCACAAAAGATGAGACATAAGGCCACTAAAGCAAATAATTGCTACACAAAGGTGGATGATTTAATGAATACTGGTGGATTCTAGTGAATATTGGGTCCTATTCAGATACCTTGTTGAAGTTAATCTAATGTTTTAGTTGGAAAACTCCGTTTTAACTTGCAGTAACAATAGCACCCAAGATTGTATCACACTTCAAAAACACAAAATCTTACCAAGTATTTTTGTCTACTTTCTAAGGCAAGTATCTCAGTAGTCTTGAAATAAGACAAAACTAACTTATAATGATCTTTTCAGCAAGCTTGTTTTTATTCAACAATTCCTTAATATTGATCAAAATGACTAGTTCCACTTATAACAAATATTATTTCACTTATAACAAGACATTTTTCCCATGTTCTAAGTGAAATAATCTGACAGACACTAGTACTTTTTCATCAGTATTAAGGAATTGACTACGTAAAACCAGCTCCTACGTCTTGCTGAAAAGTTAACTGTAAGCTCGTTTTGCCTTATTTCAAGTGTGCCGACATATTTGCACTAGAAACCAAAAAAACCTAAAAAAAAAATATTCTGTTTTTGCAGTTTAATACACATACTTACTCACCAGTAAGTGAGTAAGTATGTGTATTACTTACACATACTTAAGTAATACACATACTTAATAGAGCTGTGATCATTACTGTCATCAGTAATGATCACAGCTCTCCAGTCTCCAGTTTTCTTGACAGTAGCTCTCTTTTTGTCTGAACTACAGTTTGTGCTTCAATGTTACCATTCAGCTCAAGCACAGGTGAAAAAGCTGAATAAAGCTGTTATACAATGTAAAAACTGTTTGGTTATGTTGGGTTTCATTGTCCTTTAATAACAACCTGCCCGTTTAGACACCAGACTGAAGGTTTTTCTTAGAAAACCACCTCAGACTGAAGAAATTTGTCATAAATGTAATCTGTGTATTTGTTGTGCTTTTATCTATATTCTTTTCAAAGAAATTTATTGTTCAATAAGTGTCACTACTAAATGATTTAAATGTTTAAGGCAGTCTTTAATAACAAATACCAGTAAGTTGAACATAAGTGAGAATTTCTGTCAGATTTATGTTTCTAAACCCTTTTTAAATGTACAGGAAAAATGTTTTTGAGGTCACAAAAATTAAACTGTTTATTGTACATATTTTCAAACTGTTACAGATTAATATTAGCTGCTGTTGTAAATCAGTAAAGCTGTTCCTATACAGGTGAAGACAAATCCTGTTCTTGTACATGTTTTGCAGAAAGTGCCATGTTTACTCCTCAGGTTTGCTTTCTGTCTTTTCTCAGAGACTTCTGTTTAGTTGGTGGGGACAGGAAGAATGCTTCAAGTTAGGTGGGCCAGCATCCCAGACCAGCTTTACACTCATTGACTTCTACTGGCTCAGGCACAATAAAGCTGTCAGTGACAATAAAATACAAAAGGTGTTGAAAAACTGTCCCCAGCCTGGTCCTGGTGAAAGGCTCTTCATCAGGAGACTCTCTATCTATACAAAACTATATCATAAAATTAAATGAGATTGATCCAGAAACCTGCATGAACCCAGCGTAAAAAGGAAAATAAACATTTTTACAAACATTTTAAACCACATTTTATGTTACGTTTCACTGTAACTTTGCCGACCCCCCTAATTTTGGTCTTAAGAAATTTTCCTGCTTATGGTCCCTCCTCCCAATAATGAGATGGGATCTACGCCCTTGTGTATGGGTGTAGATCCATACACCCTTATATGGGTGTTAGCATATCACCCAGTCCTGGGTGATATGCTAACACCAAGACTGTTAGATCTAGGCCTAGATTTCTGACCTAGCAGTTTTTACATTGCAGTGTCCTGACAACATCATTTAAATCAGACCTATCTTCACTCATGTATGGTCCTGTTGACGAAGTTTTCATCCAGGGCAACAAGATCGACTTACAATGTATTTCAGTGCAGTTCCAGGTTTTTTCTACTGCTTCAGAAACTCAACACTTTTTTATGGTTGTTCTGACATGGAAACATGAACCAATGATTAGCAAGGCTATTGAAAATAAGAAATCTATTTCTTATACATTACAAAAAAACACCCATATTTTTGGTAATAGAATAAAATAGATGTGGTTCAGGAGTTTCTGTCTTACTGTGTCTCAACAAAAGTTGTTTTATAAAGAAAGAAAGATGATAGCCTGAGATAAAATATGTGATTGGCATTTCCTTTCAGAGGTTCTTTGAATCCCTGAACCCTCTGTGGCCTTTTGAAGCAGGTGTTGTTTGCTGTGCTTTAATCTACTGCTATCAAAGACAGAATACTGCAGGTGGTCACTCTCTGAACAAGCACACCTGCCAAATATACAAAAGCTGGAGTGGTTGTATTTGAAACGTGAACAGTGTGCAAACACACAAACTCACCATCACTAAATTTTACTTCAAACAAAACATCCAAACACATGGATGTTATTTTAATAACAAAGCTAGTTATGATAATGTTCAGCATTGGTCATTGGTATGTGTGTTTGTGTCAGTGTGTGAAGCTAGGCTAACCTCCAAGCAAACTACCAGATGATGCCAAAAGAATGACAAGATGTAGGCAACTTAGAGTAAGACCATGGCTACTAAAGGGACAGAAAATGGACCTGATCTTGTGAGGTTAATGAAGTATTGAAGAATGTAGTTTTGTTGTATTAACTGCTTCACCTCCCAGTCAAATGGTAATGCTGCACACTGCTATTGTCTTTCAGTCCACAGGTTGTCAGCCCAATCTCTTCAAGGGTAGAAAGTCAATAGAATAGGATTGTACTATGTGACACTGTGTGGAATCTTCTGAAACACAACTGTTTATGATTTGCCACTAAAAATGGTAATACATCCCCCATTTTGTAAAGAGAGGAGCAAATAGTTGTACCGCTATATAAATATGCTGTAATTTCTGCAAATATAGGAGAAATCTTGCATCTTGTGTGTACTGTTGTGTGTGGTTTTTCCCTCTGCAGAGATATTTTATGAAACAGTCAAGGACTGTAGACGCATAATTTGAGATTTGCACTCTGGCTTAGGGATCAGAGGTTATCATCAGGAACTCGACTTGAAGATGAAACTACATGCTTGAGGAACAGTTTATTTACTTATTTTAATATTGTAGTTACAAGTATGTGTGGGTTTGTGTGTGGGGGCTAAGCTAACAAACTGTCGGATGAAGTAGGAGGGGGGGCACACCAGATGCCAGATGATGTCACTTTGTTACACCAAACTAGATCAATAAAAGTATACTTTGTACGTGCAAAATGCATCCGACAAAATTTTTACACTCACATCCAGCAAGACTGTGTCCCTCCTTCTTTCTGTGACTGAAAACTTGATTTCTCTGTCTAAAAAAGGACATAACATATTTGAGGACACGGATACATGAGTGAGAGTTCAAGCATTCTTTTTATTTAAATACTTTTTCTTGAAACTTTCTTTTGTTCAGCTGCTTTTAAGTGATCAAATATGAATAACAAAATATAAGAAATTATTAATAATTATAAAGTGCCCAAAGCGCATAACATTCCCACAACTTGCAGACCTGATGTACAACTTCTTGGAAAATTTTCTTGCCTGTCATCTTTGCTACAGTGTGAGCTTATAAGACAAAAATTGCTCAAAAATTTTCTCGAGTAGTGCATTGAATTCGACTACCTCCACCACTATAACACAGTTTGTTTGTCGGAGGTTTGCTCTGCATTCGCATGGAAGTGGAGCCGGCGTCATGTCAGTTGACTATTTTTTATAGTTCAGTTTACACCAAATATACCTTTATATACATTAATACACACAGTGGAAAACATCTTAGCACCAGCAGATATGCTATCATCCATGGTTGTCCTTATCTCCACCTTTGGGGGTACAGCCAATCAGCACCAAACAAAATTAATGGGGCTTCTGGATTGGCTGCTTTGCAAACAGCAGCCAATAGCATGTCAAGTAGCATTGTGCCAAAGTACTTCAGTATCCCAAACTGCATTTTCTTTTAGATATTTCAGATTTAATCTCTGAAAATTTTATAAATAGGCAAATAATCCGTAAATGTCTTGGGAGTCACATTCCACAGACAAATCTACGAATAAACAAGGGTCTATAGTTCTTGGTCATCCTTTCTCTCTTGCTCTCGATGAAGGTGGACACTTTTTTCCTCTGCTCCCTCCCTGCCCTTGTCTGCCCTGCTTGCTCTGTTTTTGTCCTGTCTTTTTCTATATTTTTGGAGCCTTTCTTTGCACATCATCCAAATCTACAAATTATGGATCTGGTCAATCGATCTCTCAACGCAATTGATAAAATTTTCTACGAGAAGTCTGGGCACAGGAGAGCCCTCTTGTCCTGTGGGGACAAACCCGGCAGGATTCACCCTGGATTTATTCATGATAACAGGATTTCTGCTGTTTGGAGTTTACGGATACCTGGATTATCGACAAATTTATGACAGACTTGGCCGAACAAGCGAACACTCGGACTGTTAGTGTGGACAGAGACAAGGACTCTAAAACTCACCAACAGGATGGAATCGATCTTGGAGAAGTTGCTAGTTTCGGTTCAGTGGAACGACCAAAATAGTTTGGATAATTGGGAACTGAGATGTATCGGAGAGACTTTAGGGAAGATTGAAATTTATAATCTTCCCGACCTAAGACATTCTGTTTATGAACTGGCTTTCCCCATGTGGCCTTGGAAGGGCTGCATATCTCTAATCTCCTTGAAGATATGTAAACACAACGCTCCTTCCCTCCTCACCCCCTGCTGTTTCCATGGAGCTGTAGAGCTGAGCGCTCCCAAGGACATCATTCCTCGATAACAAACACCTCTGTCGGACTTTGCCAGGGACCACAGCCACCTGACTTTATGGCCCTTTAACATCACCACCTTCACTCGTGTCTGAATGTTGCCAACCTCCCCTAATGTGTCCTTTCCTCTTTTCCTTTGGTTTGTTATTTTGTTTGTATTTCCTTTTAACTCCTGTAAAGGACTTTGAATTGCCTTGTTGCTGAAAATGTGCTATATAAATAAAATTACCTTACCTGCAATTTCTAGGACTATTGATATAGAATCTCTCCTATATCACACAATGACAAATATTTTCTCTACAATTCATTGTTGTCTGTCATTAATTAGATTTGGTTTTTGAAAAACATTAGCTACCAAGATATCCCCGCTCCTGAGGAGAAGGGGAGGAGAGGGTCAGAGAGTGGACAGCCTCCCTGGAGGCCAGCGGTCTCCCAGCTACAGAGGAGAGGGAGGAGGAGAGATGAGGGAAAATCACAGATAATTGAAGGGAACTGAGGTACACCACAGAGACCGAGAGGCTCCCAGCATGAGACTGCTTCTAATAGTCATGCCACCTCTGCCTACCTGAAGCACATTTAAATTATTTAGTAAACCTTGTGAAGTTATAAGTAATAAGGAAGCAACTAAAGTGAGAGAAAACAGTGAGGAGACCTCTCAGGAGGAAAACTCCTTTGGTAAAGCCACGAGGACTTCTGTCCACTGCCATGGGGTGAGTATGATGCTGAACAGAACATGGAGGCAGCAACTGGCTTCAGCAAACCACAACTGCATTTATAGAACCATGAGAGAGCCCCCTGTTGGGGTGTGTAGCCGTGTGCATGTGGGTTAGGGAAAACAAGGAGGACAAGACACTGTTATACATTTTCAAGGACGAACTGTTTGCATGAGAGACTTGTGGTGCTTAAGAGCACCAGAAGAAGTTATATTAGAGCAGCTATGTTAGTGAAGTCTTTCTAACTTTGTGATGGAAGAGCTGGATCATTGCAGTGTAATCTTCTCTGGGCAAGACTTCCTTATATTAGAGGATAAAACTGCTGCATCTCAACCGTAGTTGCAAAACCCAACTTCAAGTTTCAGCAAACGTTCTGAGTCACTTTTCAATTCATTTGTCTCCACTCCACAGCTCCACAGTTACTTCATGAGTATCAGATGTCTTTTTTCTGATTTTTATTCTCCAAACATTTTTTAAAGAATGTATGTTTTGATTTTTACTTTACAAAAGTGCTATACTTAGGTGATCTGTCACATAAAAACCCTACTAAAATAAATGTAAATTACATCCTGTCCAAGAAAGAAACAAAAATGCAAGAAGAATGCAGGTCATACAGGCCTGCATTTCATAGCAATACTTCCCACAAAGTCATGGGACATGTAGGCTGGGTTATAAAACTTGAAAAGCTAAGCCAGCAATCATCACGTTTGCCCAGACTCCTCCCAGTTTAGAAGTTAATTACACATGGAACACACTTTTGGATTTGAATGTTTTTTTTTATGTAGTGCTTTCTGTCTACTGTTCCCTGTGCTTTCAGTTTCTTTCTCATGTCACATTCTCACTTAATCTCTTTCTCAAATAAGTGTGTTCACAAACAGTAAACTCTGCTGCTCTTCACATATTTCTCTTGTGAGCTCAGGATTCTGAACATTGTTTTCTTTTTTTGCTTCTAAAACAACTCATCTGCTGTATTGGCTTATTGCAGAGCTTTGGAGAGGTTGCCTCGGGCCACTCCAGCATGAGGATGAGTTTGCTGTGACTATATAAGGCCTCTGTATGCTCTGCTGCTAGGCCTGCAATTTGGTCTCTCTAATAGTGGAAATATGTCAAGAGGCCTTTTTGCTTTGTTTATAACCACATGGGATCAGAGATGTTTATCTACTGACTGTGTTTCAAAGGATGTGGAAATTGGATGAAAAGGAGCACACTGGGTTGTTTTTAGTCTTTAGTCTTGGTCTTGATGTGGGTAAGGTGGATGAATAAAAGGTCTGAAGGCAAACAAGGAAAACTGGAAACAGTTTTTACTGCTAAGCTTCTAGCAACTGACATCCCAAAAGTTATGGAATGTTGACAGTTTTATTTTAACCCTTTCATGCATAGTGGTCACTACAGTGGACAGCTATCTAAAAGCCATTTTCTTGTGCTTCTTGTGGATTTTTATGTTATAAATGCACACAGACCACTGAAGTGGACACTAATGTATCATAAAATACACTATCAACTACTGGCCATCAGCTGCAAATGCAAGAATTTTTTTTTTGTTAAATCCAAAATGGCCGACAGACAAAAAAGCATGCCAACCAACCCTGACCCTTCTTCTACTGTAGACGACTCTTGCAGGTAAAAAAAAATATATATTGTGACATCAGATAACCCCTAAAGAACAATACTACTGATGTTTCTCTTTTTTTTCAAATAACTTTGTATTTGGAGAAAATTACAATTGATCACCTAAAAAAAAATTACAAAATTAAAAAAAAAAACATTACAAGTTTTAGCAGTATATATTCCTAAACGTTACCCTGCGACAGACTGGCGACCTGTCCAGGGTGACCCCACCTGTCATCCAGAATGTTAGCTGGAGAGGCACCAACAACCCTTCCGACCCCACTAAGGGTCAAGGGTGTACAGAAAATGGATGGATGGATATTCCTAAACAAAAAGTTTTTACAAAAAGAACAACAGATCATTTATTTTAAAAAAAAATTCAGCAGAGATGTTGGCAATTATTTTTGGCATTGCAATAGGTGATGGAGGTGAAGCCCAGTAAGGTGGTTATCTGTTCAGATTCAATGTTTTGTTTAAACCTGAGTGAAGTTGCCCCCCCCCCCTCCTTCTTCAAATCAGACAAAATTGGTGTCAAACGTTTGTG
>NW_015116161.1:79803-80301 GCF_001443285.1 Poecilia latipinna
CAAGTTTTTATTATGTAGGCTGTTTGTGGCAAGACCAAAATGTAGACAGGAAAAAGGAATTGTCATAGATTTCATAACTTAGAAAAGTGAAAAATTTACAATGGATTAAAATGCAGGACAACATGGTGCCAAATGACGAACAACTGAAGGAGCCAGTAGAGGACAATGAAACAGTGAGGGAACTTAAATACCCAGAGGAGGGAGTGAAAATGACAAAAGAACCAGAAGAGTTAATCACAGGTAAGCAGATGCAGCCAGGAAAGAGAACGGGAAGGAACAAATGAGGAAATGAATAATAGCTGGTTCAGGGAGCAGAATGATAGACTGAAGTAAGGTGAAAAAAACAGAAACAAAGAAAAGGGAAATCTGAACTGACAAGAGAACTAATCTGATGAAGCAAATCCAAAACACAAACATTGAGAAAAACTTCATCAACACAAGGTTTAAACTAAGAGGGCCAGATATATATATATATATATATAAAAAAAAAAAAAAAAA
>NW_015116161.1:85479-87526 GCF_001443285.1 Poecilia latipinna
TATATATAAAAGGAACAAATAAATTATAAAAATAGAAAGTAACAAAATGTAATGGATCATAACTGCTATCAGGACTTGCATTTTATACATAGAAGAGGACTATGATGGCATCATTGGATGAAGCAGCGTCTTTCTCGCCCCACTCTCTTTATCTCTGATAAGAACCCTGTTGTCTTTGTTCGGCTGTTTCTGCCAGCAGTACAGGGTAGAACACTTGATGGGGGGTGGGGAGGAATTCCCCCCTGGGAAACACCAGCCGCCATCTGTCAGTAAAGTGACACCACCAAGGGGGCTCAAGTGTCCTGTTGGAGGACATTGGAAACCTGTGCAGCAAATGCAGATTCAGACCTTATCACTAGAACCCTGACTTCCTATTTCTTGAGAAGAATTATATTTTGTTAACACATTTTATTGGTATTTATTAAGGCAGCCGAGTGTCTACATTTAGTTAAAAATGCAATGCAATGAAGACATTTCTAATACATCCAAACTACCACTAATGTCTATCAAAGGGAATCATTTGCTAGGATCAGATCTATAAAAAACAAGAACTATATCATATCTTCACTTCCCTCTGGACTGGAACCTCCAAGAAAGCCATCCACACTTTAAGTACATTTCTTTTTTAATTGTTCATTAGAACTCAGACGGTTTTCCTTCAGGAAATGGTTCCATAGATATGGTGATTTTAAATCAGTTTATTGATAAAGTGCACAGCAAAAGGTTAAAAACTCCCGTAATTTTTAAAATGTCATTCAAAACACTTCCAAAAGTGGACAACAGACTCCACCACAGCAGCCCTGAAGACCAAACATGACTGATTAGTAAGAATTAGTGGTCACAGTATGTGGACTATATTTAATAATAATAATTAAAAAAAAAAAAAAAAACAATACCAAGACAACTTCTACATCCACCAGACTTTCTGGTGTCATGACAGTTGTTTTGTCTTCTGTTTATTTTGGATTCCCCTTCAGTTTCCATCACCTCACTCTCTGATTGGCTGCATGTCACCTTTAATAGGCTGCCTTTGTCCTGTTCAGGGAACACCACACATGCTTTGATATCAAGTCAATTCAAATGAATATCTCCGATTCTAGATCGGAGTGGTCCCAGCGTCCCAGAGTGGACCACATCACTCTTAACATAACACACATAGCAGGAATATTTCTTAAGATTCTTAAGAACCATCCTGATAATCAGGACATCCTTCAGCTTGTTGGAAGGGGCAAATGAAAACAAAAGTCTGTACTTTTGTGAAATAGGAATTAGCATGACAAAAACCTCAAAGCACCGTTATTACTGATTATCTTTAGCTTATTGATAGAAGTTAGTAAGATCTTCATGCTCTGATGTTTACAGAGGTAAACTTGTTCTTTAGCTGGACATGAATCCTGGCCAGGCAGTCATGTTTCTCAATTGCACTTCACCTTATTTGGTTGAAGAAAACTTTTGGGTTCATCACAACGACAAATTGTAGATGGGCTTATTTTTGTTATTTCAGACTTGCTTTTAGGATTATTTAACCCCTTATATGTCATGAAAATACCACTGTCCTCATGTCTTTTGAAATACAATGTGTCAAAATGATTGTGTTCATTTCATATGCTTAGTGTTTGAAATGTATGAAAACTTTACTGTAACTTTCTTATATAAAAATCTGAAACTTTGCTCCTAACCTTTAGGAGTAATTCCAGGAATCTTCAACTGCATTCAATAATTCTATGAAAATTTACAGATGTTCTGTATGTTATCTTCCAACATAGCAAAAGAAAACAAGAAACAATTATGCTTTATTGAAGTACTATCACAGATATGTTATTTCTGTATAACATCAGCCTAATAAAAGATGACAAGATTTTTTTTTAAACTGTAGTTTATATGTAGTTTATATATGACCTTCATAAGTCTTTCCTGAGGAACATGTGGGAACTTTAACTCTATGGAAAGATATTTAAAACATTTCCCTTCAAATTTCTAATGGTGAAGAAACATACTGCTGAGCTTTTTTCAAAGGAAAAAGAAGAACCAACTGACATCCAATCTC
>NW_015116162.1:0-18057 GCF_001443285.1 Poecilia latipinna
CACTTTTTGCGCCTCTGTGGACTGATTCAGCCTTACGAGCAACATTGTTCAGCTGAGATAATCGTGACTAACTTGCCAACCATATTTTCGTAAGCTGTATATATGACACAAACGTCTGGTCTATCCTTGGGTAAAAATTCCAGAAGCCTGAAGGTGCCATATTCATTTGCTTAGACACCATGGAAATACCTAGCCATTCAGGAAGGAAGCAGGTTCTGTGTCAGACATGACGGTAAATCATGTCATGTCTGACATTCTAACTATTCTTTATTACCAGCCTGTCTTTTATTTGATTTCTGTCCTTTTTAGAGTTAGGCATAGTGTGTTGAGTGTATCCTCACTGCAGGACATAGAAATACTATGAATGTTTTGACGTTTCATTCCTCCTGTTTTCAGAAACATTTTGCCTGATCCCAAATGTAAGCCACTGATCAGATTCATCTGAAGTGCTTACATTTAAAAAATATTAGTATTTAAAGTATTTGAGATGAGGGAGCTGAGTTAGTCACCATAGCCGCTTGATTGCTCTCAGTCCCAGCTTCATGATAAAAAAAAAAAACAATAACGCGGAGATGATTAATATCTTTCAATGCACTTTGAGGTATGGACATGGAGATGGGTTGTTCCCTGATGTTAATGTCCTGAGCTTCCTGTTCCATTACTTAACATCTTAAATTGATTCTGAGGTAGAAAAAAGGATCATTTCAGGAGAAAAGCGTAAAATAATGACAAAATATGTAGCAAAACAAAAAACTAAGGGAACGTACGAGTTGAAATAAATATTGAGAAATGCTAATATGCTTAATATTTTATATCAATGGGAATTCTTAGAGATTGGCTGGTAGTTAGTGTCCACAGATTTCTTCAAATCTCTTTAGATTTCTAGTCTGTGAGCTTCATGCTAGAGATTACATGTACTGAAACAGCGGCCTATTTCAAGTATTCTGGTTTGGTGCATTACCATCAGACAACATCTTTATGTGCTCTTTTCATCTTGTATTTTAAAGTAAAGTGCATATTTTGATATTATGGATAATTAATGCACTGTTTATGGTTAGTCTATTGGAACATAAAATCTTTAGGTAAGATTTAACTGGTGGAAGAGCAGGTTGATAAGACATGGTATGCTCCCAGCGGTGAAACAGATCTTTCATGTAGAGTTGAGCTCAAAATCATTCATATCCCTGCTATATTTAAATTTGACTGTAGTTTTAATTAACCAGGAAATGTGATTCTGATTTAAAATAGGATGGGTGTCTGTCAAAGTGTTTTTAATCTAATTGAAAAAATAGCCTGTCAAAAATGATTTAGGCACTTTTTAATAGTCAATGGTAAAATATTTGTTGGCATTACAGCAACCAACACATTATTATTTTTTGTTCAGCTTTTTGCATATTTTCACTTCTATTTTGACAATTCATCATGGCCTCCTTTTTATCACCATAATCTTTAACTCATTCAACAGATTAAATATCAGATTCTGGAAAGCTGGAATATTTCCTAAATGGGAATGCACTATATGTATGGTATACAGTAGAAATGATAGAAATTTAGCCTGTGATAGAGATCTGCAGTCTAACTGTTAACAGTGGTGCAGGTGCAATAATGTTGATTATCTGGACCTAGTTTTGGTTTAACCTGCAGATGTGACAGTCGGACAATGGAGAAACCAGGGTTGTCCCATCAGACGACACTTTACTAAACTACACAAAACATCTTTTAAAAGAGCACTTATGTGTAGTGCGACCCCTGCCGGACTGCACAGAATAACCCACAGCGGTCTTCAGACAGTTGGGTCATTCAGACCCACTTGTTTTTTCAAATAATCAGAGCAGACAAATGTAATCTGCAAGGTGTGTAGGATAACAGTTCCTGCAAAGGGAGGAAATACAAGCATTATGTTTTACCACCTAAAAACACACAAGCCATGCAGCCAACTTCAAGTTCCAGTCACAACACTGGGAAGAAAAATCAGGGTTTGACGCAGTCATCAATATGCTAAATACTATTTAATTATACAACCTATATAGGAGAAAAAACTCCTCTAACATCCCATCATAAGTTTGTGACAGTCTCTTCATTGTGTTTTAATTGATGATGCTCTTCCCTAAATGTGCACTTTATACCCACCTCTGCAAAGCAATCCCATCATTTCAGCCATATGCAGTTGCTACTATTTGTCTCCAAGCAAGCCAGAAAAAACAGGTCAAATCAGGTAACACCCATTACACTCAACTTCATAATCCCACATGTAGACCATGGACATAAAACAGAGATTATGTTTAATACTGAGAGTGGGTGAGAGTCCGTCCCCTAGCAGATGGCGTCATTTTGTTTCCATTGCAGGAGTTTTAAATGGCAGACAGAGGGAGGTTAGGCTGCTGCACTCAGCGCTCAGAGGGAGCTGTTGTCGGTTCTGCCCTCAGGCCAGCACACATCTTATGACAGGATAATTAGAGTTTAATATCCAGGCGCTTATTAATTTACAACTATCATCAGAAGTGCATTAACGCTATCACTTTTTGAAGAAAGGGGGCTAAAATTACAAGAGCCGGGAGTGATCAGAGGCATTTTGGATTTGATTTTTTTTATTTTATTTATTTATTTATTTATTTATTTATTTATTTAGTCTTGCAATGTTTAAAGCTTGATTCATTCGAGGGTGAAAAACATGTTTATTTGTATGCTCACCAGATAAAAGCAGCCGTTCTCGCCCCACAATCAGATAATCTTTAACATACAGAGCACAGTGTGGACTTTCATTTGGTTCCTGTCCCTCTCCAGTGGCTCAGACAGCGTGGCGTGGAGTAGGGGTCAGCTTTTATGGATCCCAGATAATTGAAAACGATAAATATGGCCTTCAAAGCAAAGAAAATAAACTTGGTGCCTCGGTAGATTTAAAGTTCAGACAAGCGGCAACACTGGCACAGAGTTGAGTTGGGGTGGCGGCGGGTTGGGAACACACCTGGGTTACAGCGTGCTAACGCACACACACTTCAGCCCCCACATTGGATAACAGCTCCTCCAAGGGTTCAGCGCATTGTGAAGATTAACATTTACTTCATCCTTGTTAAACAAGACAGTCCTGAAGGTAATAGTCCGTCAAAAACACTTAATCAACAGATAGAGGTCCAACCTGTTATACTAAACCATAAAAACTTCTAGGAAGGGTAAAAAATATATATTTATCTAATCTTTACTAATGCAACAATTACTTAGCTGTAATGTAAAGTCTAAACTTATTTGTAGACATATTTGTGTAGAAGCTAAATGGTAATCAGAGGATTAACATTAGACTCTATGAAGAGTTAAAACGGTGCTTAGTCATTTGCAAACTGTCTGGCTAAGGGGCCACATTGACTTTTAATGTTTGACTGACTGGCCGGGCTAGCACCAGAGGCATACATATCAAACATAAAGATAAAAAGGCATTGAAGTGTTAATACTTACATTCACTTTTAGTAGGAACAGTGTTGTAGATCACCTTTTTTTTTGCCAGTGCATCGAAGTCAGGTGTTAGTTTTGTTGTGGCAATTCTCAGAACAGATCGGAGGTGTTCATCATACGGCTGAGCTCTGTGGGGTGTTTTGTGAGTGTTCATCACACTAAAAGTCTGTTCACACATGCAAGTAGAGCCAACCAACACCAGCATCTTCTGTGCCATCTTATGGATATTTGGAAATTTGGCTGGACTTAATGAAGCATAAAATCCATCCAGTTTAGGAGAGTTGAACTTCTCCTTTAAGACAGAGTCACACTGGAGAGGAGTCAGTTGCAGCAACTGACACTGCAACTCCTGAGGTGCAGTTTCAGGGTCTTGTGTGAAGGAAGATGATACCAACTGAAGTGACTTATCAATTTTTCCAAAATCAGAGAACCAGCAGCAGAGTTCTCCATACAGGTCATCCTGTGACCGCTCTGACATTTCATGCACAAACTGGTCTTCCCCTTGCAGCTTCACATTCAGCTCGTTCATGTGTCAGCATGTCCAGAGCAAAAGCTAAATCACAAAGTCAGTCTGTGTCAGTCAGTTCAGGAAAATTGTCAGCTTTCTCAATTAGCTCCAAAATGAGATAATGTCCTGTTTGTGCTCCAAAACTCATTGACATACGTTCCCCAAACTTAACCATCGGACATTGGAGTGGTACAGCAAGTCCTGATGATCAGCTACACTTTCTTCAAGAAACTTAATAAATTGATGAAGCTGAAGTTCCCTTGTTCGAATAAAGTTAATGAGTTTTACAACTGGCTTCACTGCATGGTCAGGATACAAATTTACACAGAGCTTCCTGGTGGATTATAAAGTGTAATAAAATTATCTCCTGCTCAGGGTTGTCTTCTTTCAAACTCTCCTGGATTCTTTTGAGCAACCCGACGATTTTGCCGGATAGATTTGGTGAGCCACCTATGTGTGTTCCAGGTAGCTTGTGCCTCTCGATGACCCGTGATACCAGTATTCTGCATGTGTTTCCCCCTTAGAGATTCCATGGCCAAAAACTCCTATGTTATCTCACAACTGTCAGTGATCCCTCTGATAAAAACTAAAAAGCATTAGAGCCAATGGAAAAGGAGCAATAGTTATTAGATTTTGTTATCTATCTCAGTGCTTCCTGCAAATGGGAATCACCAATAATTTATTTTTCAGAGCATTTCTTCTTATTTGGTGGTGGAAAATGGAAAACAAGGCATGCGACAAGAACCGATTTCAGGTAGCATCAAAATAAGAAATTAAAGTACAACGAATGAAATGAAACGATGGAGAACTAGGACTCCTATAAACTGCTGTTAGAATCAGACTTGATGTTTTCACATTGAAAACCATGCAAAAGTCAAACTTTACAAAGGCAACTGACACATTATCATGGTAGGATTTGTTTATCTAAGGAAGATTAAGAGCTTAAAAAACCCAGAAAATCCTCAAAGTCTGCAGAATGTCGTTACATTAACTTAAGTAACTGTAACTCTGCTGTTTAAAGATAATTATTTTTGAAGCAAAGTCATAGCTTAATTTCTTCCTGTAAATTACTTTGGTAAAAATCAATTGTCTAATCATGCATTCCCTTTATGTTATGAGAAACTAAACAAATACAACTGAAAAGAAATGATTTGCAGTTTATTTTACAAGGATATGCTGAAACAATATAGACATTTTTTTGATTTCGCCAGAGAACAAATGAATCATTGTGTTGCATTCATACTTCAAACTGTGTGTTCAAATATAATTAGTATCACAGGTGTCTTCAACTTAAATGGAATGAACTTCCTGCTGGGAAGAAGAATGGGTAGCAGAAAATGTTTAGAAAACGAGAACCTTGATTTAAAAAATCATACAATTACATGAAACAACTGCTTTTCAATTTGCATTTATTGTTTATACATGCAACTTACCCGACCACATGTTAATTTAGTTATGGAGTGTGCTTTTTGACATTGATTATGGATGTGTCACCATGGAGATGTTTTCGGGTTGATGTGCAGTGTGAGTTTTTCATTGAATATTAAGTCAAAAAAAGTCGGTCATTTGGCATATATTCTACATGTTTGCTTATTAAATCCTTATTGTCATGTCAGCAGATTCTAGGTGGCCAATCAGTTTGGCATCTAGAGCCATAATAAATGAGATTCACAAGGAAACGTCACAAACATTTAATAACTGAAATGTCTTATAACATTAACATCTTTTAACATTTTCTTAGCAGAATTTCTTATTTCTTAGCTGATTACTTGATTTATTTAATTATCTGGCTGAATTTGTCTGGATTTATAAATAATATGCTGACAGGATGTTGACAGCACCACAACTCCTGAGCAGATGAGGTCAGTCAAGTTAATGGGAGTCGATGGAGGATGTTTCAGGGGATTTTTCATGTGGAAAGTTCCAGAACTCCAGACGTCCAGGAAGTGATGTGATTGGTCGATGGTTTTTACACACATTCTGTGTGCCCAGTTGTTTAAATATGGAGATAAATAAAGCATTTATTACATTTCTAAAGGAAACGGGATTAGATACAAGAATATAGTTTAAGTAGCTTAAAAAATACTCTGTCCTGCTGTTCAGCACAGTAGATGGCGATAATGAATCTAAACATAAATATGGAGTAAAACGCAGCATCCAGATGTGCCACTAAATACTGACTTGAAGTGGGTGAATAGCTATGCAATAACTTATTTTTATTTTTTAGAAATAAAGCCAAATTTTGTTGACCATGATTAATTTGTAAAGACAAAAATAAGGGTGAAACATGCAAGGGGGTGAATGCTTTTTATATGCTCTAAACACCAACTCTGAAGGGAATCAGTTATGGGTATTAGAGTAAAAAAGTCAGAACACAAATGTCACTCTTTTGACATTTTTGTTGTGCAGTTGGTCCATAAAATCCAAATCTTGTTTTACTTTATTTCAGTAAAATGTTCTGTTGTTTTTACAGTTGCCAATGTGTGCAAACAGTGTTTGGACTTGCATATGTTTGGCATATCAAGGAGTCAAGCCCAGCTGACATTTTGAAGTGAATAAATCTGTCAGTTTCTCAGTCAGGCAACCACAAGAGTTTAAACAGACGGCAACTTGACTCTTCAGATTCTGCGAAACTGTGAGCATGGTTTCAGGCAAAATGTAATTAAACTAGACAACGCAATTAAGTCATCCATCTTAGTTACAGTAAATAAGGAGAGTGAGTGATGGGAGGGGAGCACACAATGGCTGAAAGCCTTTTAAGCTCTTTACATAGTTTAACGTAATGACATTAGGACTGCTCATCAAAACGTGTTGAAATGTTTTCCACAGTACTGCACTGATACAGTAGACAGTGTCTGGTCTATTAGCTGAAACAAAAACAAAGAGGTCTGTATAGTCCAATTAGCAAAGGGATGAGATCATTTTTCATCAAATTTAAAGGAGCGCTGTGTGACATATAGAGCTAAAAAAAAAAACAAAACAAAAAAACATCTGTGTCAGACAATGAAGCAGGTTTCATTAAGGATCTGACAGAGGGAGCCTTCCTTTAGGCAACCAGCAACATCTGAGTGGGAGGAAACCCAGGCAGGCCTGAGGAGCCACAGCTCCCAGCTGGTCTGGGAGAACCCATCCTAGATCCGGCATCTGGATGAATCGTGCTAGGTCAGCATGTTCTGGGACGTTCTGCTCACCCAGCTGTGACTGTGAACTTCAACCTGCAAACAGATAAAACAGATGGACAGACTGTAAACAAAGTACTAGAAGGTCTGTTTAATCACTCCAGAGTAAAACTTTTTTCCCCTGAAATCCAGTTAGCTGGAAGCAATTTTTGGCTCCATATTCCCAGAGCAGTGTTTGATCATAAGCAGTCATGATTGCTTTTAAATCCTCACTCTAGGGATCATAATTGGGCAAAAAGGTGAAAACAGGGCTTCACATAAAGATGAGAGATTAAATATTTTCTAAAAACCCACTTCTCGAGAAAATACATTTATAGTTTTTCATATGATGGCTTTAACTAAAGCAACTAAGAGAGATGTGAAAACTATCACTCAGTTCAGTAAATTAACTAGAATTCTTTTGCTATGTTTTATTCAGGTACCAGCTACTTCACTGAGTGAGACAGATAACGGGCACAAGGTGAAGACCTTATGTCTTCCAATTACAATTATTTCAATTTGCTATCTGAGTTGTTGGACCCTAGTGGGAGGGTGTACATGATGAAAATGTCCTCACAGACTTTCCAGTCCAGAAGACAGTAGAGTGGACTGAAAAGAAACTTTATTTGAACTGAGTGACAGTTGACTGATTCCAGGGATTGTTTTGATTTTTTTTTGTTAAAGCAGTTACCTCAGGCTGACTTTTTGAAAAAAGATAAGACACAGAGAAATCCTGATTATATTGATTACAATAAAAACATGCACAAAAATTACTTTTCTGGCCATTTTGTTCCATGTATATATGGAATAGACTGGACAAGATCTCAGAAACTGTTCTGAAAGCTTTTGGTCCATATTGATTCTGATACCATCATCCAGCTGCTATAGATATGTTGGCTGCATGTCCCATGATGAGAATTTCTAGTTTCACCACATCCCAGAGGCACTCTACTGGATTGAGACCCGGTATGGAAAACGAACTCATTGTCATGTTCATAAATTTGAGAGTCTTTGCAATGATCCAGTTGGCAGTGCTGTTGAGATGAACCTCAGTTGTTACTCAGGGGTGTACAGAGTGTAAAGAAAGGATCACCGCACCATTACACAGCCAGCAGCAGCCTTAACTGTTCACACAAGGCGGTATGGTCATGTTGACCTTACCAGCCTGATATCAAGGCTTACCAGACCAGGTGATGTTTTTCCAATTTGTTATGGTCTAATTTTGGTGAACCTGTTTGAGTTGTAGCCTCAGATTCCTGTCACAGGCGTGGCACTGATCGGGATCTTCTACTGATACATGTTTATACACAGATGGTTTTCAGCATACTTGTAATGACTGGGTCATTTTAGCCACTGTTGCCACTGTTATGTCATCTTAAATCAGTCTTTCCATTCTTCTCCTGCCTCTAACACCAACAAGGCATTTTCATCATTTGGATATTTTCTCTGTAAATCAAAGTGATGACTGTATGTTAAAATTCAAGGTGATCAAAAGTTGCAATATACTCAGACAAGTCCAACCAAAGTTATTTAAATCCCTTTTTTAGGCATATTTCACTATTTTCAGAAGGAAAACTTAAATGAAACAAAAAATGGTCAACTTATTGAAAAATATTTAAATTATTCCATGTACGTATAGTTTGTCATAAAAGTGACCAGACCCCCTTGCATTGTAAATATTTTTAATATATATTTATATTGTTTCCAATAGTCATATCTTTAGTGTTGTCCATTGAAAAGTAGTCAGTGTACAGTTTGTATAAAATTGTACATTTGCTGTCGGCTCATAACTAAACACACAGCATTTATGTCTGAAACACTGCCAATACACTGGTGAGTACACCCTTAAGAAAAGATGTCCAAATTGTGCCAATTGGCCATTTTTCCTCAGCAGTGTCCTGTGTTTCCTTACTGTTCCAAGGTGCCGGTGGTGAGTGTTTTGAATGGTAATCAGGTGCTTGGTTACATACATTCTGTCATGAGTTGTGGTTGGTGGTGGTGAGAATGAGCGCAGGGACCCAGCTTGAGATGAAGATTATTGATTTAATGAAGAGAATAGCTCAAAAACAGTCCATATCTCAGGCAGCATGGCAGAGCGGAAACACAGAGGCTCAGCACCGGTAGCAAATGAATTAAACAAAGACTGACGCGACGAGCTAATGCCGACACAGGACTAAACAGTTCAACTGTGCCGGCAGACGAACTATCATAGACAAGGACCCGACAAGAGACAAAGACAACAGGTGGGTTTAAATGCACAGGGAGGGTAATCAGGTAACTAGACACACCTGGGAAGCAATCAGCGGGGAACAACAGAGACTCACAGGACAGAAACTGAACACAGAAAACCCTTAAAAATAAATACACAGAAACACAGATCATGACACATTCTCACTGGTCACTGGAAGTTCAACATGGCACATCATGACAAAGAACTCTGAGGATGAGAGAAAAAGAATTGTTGCTCTACATCAGTGTTTCTCAATTCCACTGCCCTGTTCCCTTGATGAACTAGAACTCCCAAAGCCGGACACACTCCTCACCCGATTGCTGACACAGACTCCTGACAACATCTAAACTAAGTAGGTTTGTCTTGGTCTCAATTGACCACAGGACATGGATATGACTCTGAGCGTGTGCACTCAGCTCTTTGGTTGGCTGTGGACAATCCTGTTCTTAGTGAAACCTGTCCTGCAGTTCAGTTTTAGGGTTTTGGCAACATTCCTATAGCTTAAGCCGCCTTTATGTAGAGCAGTGTTTCTCAGTTACAGTCCTCAGGGACCACTGACCTACATGCTTTAGATCAGGGGTGTCAAACTCCAGTCCTCAAGGGCCGCTGTCCTGCAGTGTTTAGATGTGCCACAGGTAAAAAACAGTGGAATGAAATGGCTTAATTACCTCCTCCCTGTGTAGATCGGTTCTCCTGAGCCTTGCTAATGACCTAATTATTCTTTCAGGTGTGGTGCAGCAGAGGCACATCTAAAAGTTGCAGGACAGCGACCCTTGAGGACTGGAGTTTGACACCCCTGCTTTAGATGTTTCTGTTCTGCTGCACATCTGACCTGAATAAGTGGGTGATTATCAGGCTCCTGCAGAGGAGGTCATCTAATCATTTGATTCAGGTATTCTGGAACAGAGACACATCTAAAATATTTCATGAGGGAACCATGGTTCCTTCATGGTTCATTGAGGGAACCATGAGCTCTCCAAAACCCAACATGTACTGTGGCTTATGGTGGGGATCATTCAGGGCAGTTTTCCAACTCCAAATTACCTTCAAGACAAAAGGTACTGGACTGGCTTGGCATACTTCCAGATCTAAATCCTATTGAGCATCGGTAGGGTACCCTCAAACAGAAGGTGGAGGCGTGCAAGGTCTCCAACATCCACCAGCTCTCCTTCATCATGGAGTAGTAGAAGGAGATTCCTGTGGCAAACTGTGAAGCTCTAGGAATTTTGCTCAAAGTAGTTAAGGCAGTACAGAAAAATAATTGTGGCCACACCAAAAATTCACACTTTAAGCACAATTTGGACATTTTCACTGTACTCACCTTTCTTGCTAGCAGTTCAGTCGTTGGCTGTGTGAGTTATGTTGAGGGGTAGCACATATACATTACTATACAAGCTGCACATAGAGTGTTACATCTCCAGTGTTGTCCCATAAGTGGATTTACTAAGGTATTTACAGAAACATGAGGGGTGTATTCAGTAGGAGCTAATTCATGTTGTTTTTGTAAATGTACCTGTCCAAAGAGCAACATATATTTCATTATACTGTCAGTGTAGAAAATGTGTATATATTTCATCTATTAAATACTCCCTCCTTCACAATAAAATTATGAAAGGTTAGATCCTTTGAATCCTACCTGAACAGACTTTCTTCCTCTTCCCCCTGCTGTTCGGTTGCGTAATGTTCAGCATCCCTCGGCTCCTCTATCAGAGTAATTCCTCCCAGGAATGCATGAAAGTCATCTGCATCAGATCTGCAGGCACAGCCGGGCTCAGTGCCTCATAAATTTGCCACACACACACTCCGCAGGTGCCCACAGGATGGTGCATAGTGTAGTAAGGTGACATTTTTCTTATAATGGTAAGACATCCACCTCCTCCAATGAAACTTCCTGCTGAGTAGCTGAAATCTAAGGTGGGCTGAAATCTAACAAGGCTTTATGTAGGTGAGCAATGCGTTTTCCTCTGAGTGCGCCTTGTAGCTGCATCATACATAAAGTAGTCCAGTGTGTGTGTGTGCTTTCAAGGGTTAAAATGTCTTTAAAGTCTTGGCAGAGAGTAATCCTAATATTATTGAAATTACTCTAAAATGAAAAGGTTTTAAAAAGGATTGCAGTGAAAAGAGGAAATATGCTGTGAGGCATTTTTAGAAATTTAAAATTTAAAGTTCACTTCTGAGGCTGTTCATTTCTCAGGCTGTTCATTTCTCAGGCTGCAAAATTGTCCGAAATCATGAAGGAGAATTGGAGGGAAAGCACACTGTTGACTTTTACAACTCTCACTCACTAAGCCAGTGGATTTTGGTTCATCCTGTTACTCCAAGAGGACTAATGAGATTAACCTGCGGTAAACTCCTGGTCCCTGTTTCCTGGAATGATTGATTAAAAAAGACCTGAAACAGTCAGAACTGGTTAGCGCAGAGAAGTTTATTTCAATTTTAAAGAAGCATCTTAGTCAGGTTTCTCTTTAAAATGATTTTTAAAAACTGCAACAAGACATTTAAGTGATATAATAAAGCATTTTATTTTAGAAACGTTATATTCAAATTTTGCATAAAAAAAGTTACTGAGAGTCAGTCTAGGTTTGGCGGTCATACTAAAAACATACAAACATTTGTAGATTGGCATTAAATAAATATATTAAAATCTAATATCAAGAATCCAGCAGTTCCCCTCAAATCTCATCTCCTTCAGTACATCTGTGATTTATTCCATTTAGATGGATTTCTCTGGCAGTGTTTCATTCTGGACAATGAAACAGAAGCAGTTGTGAATGTTTGAAATGTTTTATTGTTGACAAAGATGTTGTGGCTCTACTCTCCTCGAGGATGGCTTAACCCTTGTGTGTAGAAATGTGGTCCAACCGACCCCACACACGTAAAACTTGTATCATTTGCCATAATCCTCTACGTTTGCCTCAGTCCTCACACACACAAGGGTTCCTTCATGATGGAGCTGGCTTATTACATTAGCAACTGGGTAAAATTAGATCCAATCATTTAAAACTTTAACAGAGACCACAGCTCCAGCAAGCAATCATTTCTCGAAGCAAAATGTAGAGCAAGTGACTGTCTTTGTAGTTAGAAAATTCATCCATTTTCTAACACTCTTGTCCCTAGTGGGGTCTGGCGCCTGTCCTGTATACAGCGAGACATTTCAGGCAAGAGGCAGGGTCACCCTGGACAGGTTGCCAGTCTGGTGCAGGGCAACACAGAGTGCCTGTCTACCAGGACAAACAACCACACACACACACACACACACACACACACACACACACACACACACACACACACACACACCTAAGGAGAATTTAGAGAGACCAATTAACCTGACAGTCATGATTTTGGACTGTGGAAGAAAGCCAGGGTACCCAGAGAGAACCCACCATGCAGAAAGACCCCGGGAATCGTACCCAGGACCTTCTTACTGCAAGGCAACAGTGTAACCTACTGTGCCACTGTGCAGTCCCTAGTTAACATCCATATCTCATTTTTTTGATCAGGGCAGTTTTCCAACCCCGAATCTTCTCCAATATGAAAGGTGCTGGACTGGCTCAGCATGTCTCCAGATCTAAACCCTATGAACCATCTGTTGGGTACCCTCAAACAGAAGGTGGAGGAGCCTATTGTTTTTGTTTGCATCATGCTCGTTGTGACCATTCAGTCAGAAACATCTTTGAATCCTTTCAGGAAATAACCACCTCAATTCACAAAGCTATTTAATAGTTACTTTTAAAGCCATAGTACACATTGACGTTGACTTTTGACATTTGTAAAAGTTATGTTCTCCAACATGTACAACTTTTCCATATGTTTCATATTTATTTGGAGTTCTGCTGCAAATTGCACTTGCTTTTAAATTTCTTTTGTTTCTTATGCACACCATCTGCTGTGGACACAGATGTGTAACGTGAAATATTGTTTCAGTTAAACCATATGACTGCAATAATTGTGTGCAGTCACCAAATGGAAGCAGGCTAAAGCCAATTCACAGGAAACAGAAAATGTAGCACAGTACATTTCTTTTACAAGGAAAAAGTGTTTGCCTGCAGCCAGAACCGTGTTCAGGACGCTTGAGACCAGTTAATCACCTATGATTGGTGAGACAGTTTACTTGTGTAAAGGGAGCTCTTGATTTCATGCACCACAGCAGTCACGCTAAATGCAAAATGTCAGTATGCCACTTGATCAGGCTTAATTAATTGTGAAAGGCTAAATCAAGATACAATTACTACAGGATTAATTTGCAGGCCCCTGAAAAACGTGAAACACACCCGCTGCAGCGGATGGAAAGAAACAGAAGAATGTTTTTCTTCAACAGGTGAAACTGGACAGCAGCCCTGTGAGAGTGTTCCAATAAGCGGGGCCACGAGTGCCAACACCGCAGAACTAATTCAACATTCAGACAAAGTTAATTTCTTCATGCTGAGCTCAAAACGAGGGTACAATCCCAGCGCAGGAAGATTAGCCCAGACTGGAAGACTTGCCTCGCCAATCCAACCTGCACTGCAGCGTGTGAGACCTGGAGGGAAGTTGACGCCTCTTCCCATATGCTCTGATTATGTTTAGGCAGAAAAGTCATCTTCACTTTCAGAATTATTATTGCTTCATTGCAAATTGCACACACCACTTTGGACAGATATCCTTAAAGATACCTGATAACTGGTACTGTAAGCTCTCGGTGAAATGGCACACATTCGCTCTCCTGACATTTACATCCTAGCTGATGTAAACATCAGTGAAGATGTTGAGCCTGGGGGAGTAGAAAATAAGCTCTGTCCTTGCTGGAATGTAGAACTCGCCTGTGTTTTTCCGGGTCAGACTCAGAGGTTTAATGGCAGACAGAGCTGCCTCAAATAGTTGGACTTCAAGCAAAAATTATTTGATTTTAACACTTTGGTTATCTGACTGTAATACATGGTTGCGACCACAAGGTGACTGCAATAAGAACGTTCTACTGCAGGGCTACTTTACTCCCATAACGTGTATGACTTAAATATTCTTACTAGCTCTGTCTCTCAGAATAAAAGATCTTGGAGATGTAAACTTTTACACATTAAATGGAATAACGCACAAGAAAAAGCTTCTAATTATGTATGCTGAGGCAATCTTGCAGTACTAAGCTGGGAAGACTCTAATCAACTCGTCGGCATCTCCTATTACCACGCTCATGAGCGCAGCCCGCTCCAGCAAATCACCACGCAAGAGTTCCTTCAAAAGAGCAAGCAAACCTGGATCCATCAGCTTTTCAGCCGCGTTTCGACCCACCTCCTCACCGTCTCCACCCTCATCCTGCCGGACACATTCTGGGCTCCCTCCATGCTACCTCCTTCCTAGGCTCCACTCCACCACCAGTGTCCGGGCCCGGGGGGAAGACTACCCTGAGCTCCGGCCCGAGCTGATCATCAAAGATCGTGATGATGCTCAGCACGATCATCTTCAGCCGGTGCCCGAGCGGCAAAAGAACGCAGTCCAGTAAATCTTTCTAACTGATGTTTTTTCTCTGTGTGAGTTTCTCCAGATTGAAATATAATTTAATTTCACATTAACGTAGCCTGGCCATTTCCTTCCCATGCAATTCCACCTGATTCCAATTTCTTTTCAATGTTCTATCCGGTATTTCTCCCTTTGAAGTGGATTTCTCCATTTAAATTTCTACCAATCCAATCAAGGAACCGGAGAAGTTGTGAACGATGACATCATTTGTCTGTGGTGCCTTTTGTAATTGCAGTCTGTCTGTATTATAAGGACATGTCTGCCAGAAAATATCAAGATAAAAGCACTTCCTATTTTTTAATTCAAATGTCCAACACTCTGTATTTACTACATTTTGCCTAGCTTAGCTGTGATTTATACCCTGTGTTTTACTGTTTATTACTTGGAATTGGCAAAGGTTTAAAATCTAGATTTAAAACATTGTTTCCAAGTATTTTTAAAATGCTCCAAAAACCCTCCAAATCATAATCAGTAATTGTAATTGATGTATTGTCATTATGTAATTTTTAATGAGTGGGCAGCATGACGCCATGGATGAACAGGTGTTAACGTAATTACTGCAAAGACAAAAAAAAAAAAAACAGTTTTGTTGAATTTAGAAATTTAACATTAGCAGTTTTTAATCTTTTTACATATTATTTTTCTTAAAATAACTACTTTGAAAACTGTAAATTTTCAGCAGATTTGTTTGTGATAAAATTTTAAAGATAAACACATTTTTAAAAAATTGAAATAATTTTGAAATACTCGTAGTAGTTTTCGGTCTAAAGACAAGCAGTACAAGGTTGGATTTCTAACCTTCAGTAATACCTGACAAAGATGATTTGATGACAAAATATTTATTTCTGTCAATAGACTTCAAACATGACTTGGACCTGCATCTCAGCATCTTGACATTTAACTTTAAAAATAAAAAAACAAACACCAACATCTCTGGTTGAGATGCAAGAAAGAAAAAGTTGTTCACAAGCAAATGTTTAACTGGGACAATCAGAGAAAAACTTTTAAAAGTGCCAAATATATTCTTTACCATTGACTACATTCTGTTCTCGATGCACAAAGATGACAACCTTGAGTAGCTAGCAGCTAGCTTTAACCTTGTCTTCTCCTTGGTAAAGAGATTAAAACAATAAAACATTCAACACACACAACAGCTGTAGAAAACAATGCAATTCTATTTTTTACGCCATTTCAAAATCAAAAATTATCTTCTCTTGCCACTTTATTTTTGAAATGTCTGTTTTGCAAATAATTTCTAGCAAATTTTCAGCCATTATCAAATGATGGCTTGATGGCTACCTGGGTGCCTGACGACCGGCTGGTCTACTGTAGACCTGAAGAAAAGAACCATTCAAAACCAAAGCAAACCACTGTTAGAAAAGAAAAATCTGAAAGGTAATGGTTGCTTTAACTGTTAAAGGTTTTCCATGAAGTGAGTTTGTTTGAGATAAAAAAGCTTCATGTTTGCAGCAGCTACTGGCCCTGTTGGTTAAAACGATGAGTGCGGGAGCAGAAAGTAATGGTTCCAAAACCACAGAGCGACACATTGAAGAAAAAACTTTTCTTGTCTGGACACTTTGAACCTTAAAAAAAAAAAAAAAAAAAAAAAAAAAAAACATTTTCATGTGCTTGAAATAGAATAATTGAATTGTCCTATTGTGAAGGAGCACTTAGTCCCCAACAGGTTCAGCTGGCTTCTTAACCGTGATATAACTTCTCATCGAAAAATATCTATAGTTACATATAAAAAATAAAACATTTATTGAGCTTTTTAATGTACAAGCAAGGTCTTACAAATTTAAAGACCTACTATGTAGCGCATGCTGAGGAAAACATGGGGTTCTGTGTGACATCCAGATGACATTTGGATTGAACTTCTGAACTTTCCATCAAGTGACAGCTGCTCTGCTGCAGTGGCCCAGTTTTCCTCACCGTTTCAGGTGCCATTTCGTAGCAATGAATGACACTTTGTGATTTGAAGTGAGTCCAAGCAGCTGATTGTGAGTTGAAAAATTGTAATAATGAAAATTGTGCTGGAGGTACACACTAGATTTTCAAGAAAGTGTTTTCTTCAACAAGTGACTGTTGGTTCTATTGCTTGTGATATTGACAGGAGAATTTAAATGCACTCGTCGAGAAGTTCCTCTGTGGATTAGTTTTAATGTCAGTCTTGTTTCTCCTCTGCTTTTTTCTACCCTCAAGATTTAAAAAAGAAAAATTACATGACTCAGATAAAAAAAACAAAAAAACATTGATGTTTTGTGAAAATCACTATTTTAATTCCTTTTTGGTCTGTTCAAAGTCTGTGTCCAGGAGGGCTTTAGTTTTATTCTAGCAGTTAATGGGCAATAGTTGCTGTACAGACCATAATAGTTGCTCTTTGAATCATGCTGGTTAAAATTACATTTTCCTACTTGTAATTTTTTGATGTTGTCATTTTTTGTGTTGTATTTGTTGCTGCCTCTTGGCCAGAATTACCTTGAAGAAGAAGCTTTTAATCTCAATGTTTTTTTTATCCCGGTAAAAAAAAGGATATATAAGAAAAAAATCACAAATTATATCAATCAAAATATAGGTACCAAAAACATTGCACATCTCAGCACCTGGAATTAGTCACATTAATTTGCTTAAATAATGCTGATAGACTAATCAGAATAGCCCTCGTTATGGTTCTGTTACACTAAACTCTCACAAGTGTGCCATTTCACACAACAAAAGAATATTGAAATAAAGTATCTCATATCTCTTTTATCTTTAAGAAAAACATATTGGAGATAAAATAAATAGAAAAGCTGCCTTATTTATTCAAATTGCATTCGTTTTTCTTCACTGCAATAATCAGTTCTGAACTACACTAAAAAAGCAGAAAAACAAATTCATTATACATTAGTGCATTATTCATTTGTGTCCCATCTGTCTGAGATTAGCCTTTTGTAGACTTTGTTGTGTTTTGCTGTCAGCTATTGTAAGTATGAGCTAAATTTGGGAGGAATAAATAGTGAACATTGCACAGCCTTGTTCAGCAGCCATGGCCTGAAAAACTCTGACATAATCATTGCTTGGTGTGTAGCGAACATGTTCACAGCTCAAGCATATTCTTTAAAAACTGACACACGGATAAAAGCGAAGCACTATGTAGGGTTAGGAACAACTCCCCTGCTGAGGCTTTGCTATCTCCAATTGCCGTAGAGTCGTTTTTCCAACATATGCTGCTCCTCATT
>NW_015116162.1:22036-22351 GCF_001443285.1 Poecilia latipinna
AACAGCAGCTGCGCAGGGGGGCCCACACAAATTTTTTGTCAGGGGGCCCACGGTTCCTGGCAGCACCCCTGACTGCGGGTGTTCACTTTCCATTTAATTGATGTAATTGTGGCCATATAGGATGAATGTGCAGCACAATAAGTCAACGCTGAAATAATTAGACTAACTAAAATGTGTTTTCCCGGCTGGTAATATTGCTCAATGCCAGAATAAAAATTCCAAAACAAACTAATTCAGAGTTTGCCTCTATAGACGGTGTTGTTGCACAACACCTCCCCCCCCCTTCTCTCTCTCTACTTCCTCTTCTGAGAGGAG
>NW_015116162.1:27472-37543 GCF_001443285.1 Poecilia latipinna
ACGGGAACAAATGAACATCTGCATGTTAAAATGCATAAAGGGATGAAATGAACTCATGCAGATTATTGATGTACAATCACAGCTCCAGGAGAATAGACATCCGCTAACACTTCTTTTTTTTTTTCCTTTTAGTGTCAGGACCACCAGCTGCCTGGTGGAGACACCCAGCAGCTGTGAATTTTACATGTACGAATGATAAATTCTGAATTTTCAGGGATATTAGCCTGTTTTCACTGAAGCTTTATTAAAATTGTGTATTACAGAATAACACAAGCTTTAAACTCTCTGGAGGCCAAATGTCCTATTTAAATATTGTAGCACTCTGCATTAAAGAATCAAATTAAAGTCATGTCTATGATGGTTTTTAATAGATGTGAAAAGACTATTAAAAGCAATATTTTGAAGTGTTTGCTTTCTAAAGACAGAGAAGATTAAATATATAAATATTCTCAGAAATCCTGAACAGCATGAATGAGTAGGTTGCTAAAGTCCAATAAAATTTAGTGCAAGAAGGCGTTTTAACAAACTCTGGGTAAACCATTAAAAAAGTTTTAGCAGTTATTGCCCAGAATACCTTTAATTTAAGAAGTGTACTTTTCGCTCCACAAAAATTATTAGATCTCAATTTAAAGTAAATTGTACCTGATTCATTGTGTCATAATGGTGTGGTGAAAAAGAATTTGGCCTCTTAGAGTGTTTATTATTTTTCTTTTTGTCATCTTATTAATGTTTCAGATCATCAAATAAGTTTTAATATCCAACAGAAATAGGCTATGTGAACACACAAAAATAGAATTTCCTCTTTAAACGGAAACAGCCTATCCAAATCTGTGAAGTGTTTATGACATTTGCAAAGCCGAAGTCTAATTCCTCATTTGTGGACACAACATTGGCCAGTAACACCATAATAACTCTACTCTGAATCTTTTACATCGCTGTCGAGAATTTTTATTTGAAGGTTTTGGAGCCAGAAAGGCTCATCTTAGTCCAATTTGAACTACCCCACTCCAACACCCAAAGCATCAAATGACCGCAATGTCTAATTCCTGGCTGTAAAGTTTGGGCAGGGCTGCCCAAACGTTTTGAGACAAAGATCTACTTTTTCTCTCACCAGCCAACTGAGATCTACCACATGACACGAACATATAAAAATTGTACATGAAACTCTATTGACTTGTTTTATATACCAATATACATCAGTTATAGCGGACATGTTAAAGTGATAGAAAACCTAATGGAGTTTCTTCCTCAGTGAGATTCTGACACTGGGAGGAGGTCACTGGTTTGCTGGTTGCAATCAGTTATCAATCAGTTATAGTAGATCTGAAATTTGCTATAAAGGTTGAAAAAGGTTATTATTTTGGAGAAAGTCTTATCAACGTCAATATTCACACTAAATAAGAGGCGAAAATTTATAACATGTTTGATGGAGGAAAAGTCTCTCAGACTCAAAGTAAGATGCCAGAAAGCACCAAATATATATATTTTTAATATTAGACAATTAATTTAATTTCATATAATTGTTGCTGCAGGATACATTTGTTTAAATACTTAATGAAATATATTTCTCCTATTTGAGGCCAGTGATGCCTGAATGTTTTATCTTTATTGGAGACATCAGCATTGATGTTCTTACCTAGTTCTTTTGCATACTCACAAAAAAAACGACGTAATTAGTCCAAGTTTGTTGTTTGAATAGTCAGAAATTACAGCGGCTGTAATGCGCCACAGTAAAGATAAACAAAGGTAAAATAACCTGAACAGGTGATCAACTCAAAACCATTTGTACCTTTTTACTCTCTCTGTGGTTTAAGCATAGCAGTTGCCGTGGTTGCCTTCACTCCGCAGAGGTCGTTCGGTGGACCTGTCTGCGCAGAGGTACATTTTTTATGACTGTGTGGTGCACTGTAAACTGTTTGGCAGGAAACGGTTTTCATGTTGAACTGTTTTGTATGAAACACAGAGCTGGTAAGGATGTGAGTCAGCGCCATCAGAAGGGCGTGCTCCAGCTACACTATCACTTTCTAACAGTTGTGCTGTGGCTGCTCTGGTGGAGAAGAAACAGGGCTTCATGCCCAACTAGCTAATCAAACTTGTTAACATCCATTTGGATTGTGTGCAGTGAAGGACTTTGACACGGGAAATGTGGGCAATCGGTATGCTTGGCCATGAAATCTCAATATACCTTTGAAAAGATTATCAGCAGAAGAAAGCAGAGTTACCTGAAGATTTGACATTCTCTGATGGCAGTCTACTCTTGTTGTTCTCTAATAAGTACTAGTTCTCTTTTGAAAGTCCAGAACAATTTTGCATAAGTGTATGGCAGACCACTACTGTTAATGTTTTCCACTCTGCTTGTCAATAACCATAGCATTGTGACTAATTAGCATAGGAATATTCATGTCACATGTTATAAGCTCCATCAAATCTGTGTTACACCCAGTGGACAAAGCTGCTTTCACTTTGCCAGTTTGTGGTTATTATTTCAGTAAAATCTTAAATTTTCTAAAAGTTCTCGCCCTGTAGATCTACATAAAAGCACAGCCTACAAAGCATCAACCCGCCTGTTAGGTGACACAGTGTTAATGCTCCCAGCCCCTGAGGCTGAAAGGGAAATGGAAGCAGCAAAGGAATGGGGCACTGCTAGTCCCCCCATCTGGCAAGATGACAAAGACGACAGTTGCGAGGGTACTTTATGGCAACGTCCGCAGCATGAGGGGATGGCTGCCTTTGGTGTCTGTCTTCTGTGTCTTGTGTGTTTTTATGACTCTGGCAGCATCTCTGTGAATCTTTTAACTGTGAAATATTTAATGCATTAGGGAGGCCTTCACAATAACATGGACTATTTTTCTTTTTCTAAACCTACTTAAATGCTCGGGATCTCTTTACTCAGACTACTAATTGAATTTTAATGAAATTAAGGACCATTTGCTAATCGGTCTGGGCTAAATAAAAGCTGGATTTTCCACTAGCAAATTGGACATGACAGAAAATCACAGTTCTGGCGAGACGACAACCCATCAGAAAGGCTTCTTCATTGATGTTTGCACAGCATGAAATAGTTAATGACCCACAACTCAGCTGATGATTACCCTAATGATCAAATTGCTCCTGATTGAAATGCCAGCAATGCCTGAATGTTTTATCTTTATTGGAGACATCAGCATTGGAAACTTCTTCATCGTCAGAAGGCAGACGTCTCAATTATGAGCCTGTCCGCCATCGTAACATCAAAAACAAACCAAGCATCACCTGTGATTTGCAAAAGGGGCTTTTAGTGTACAGCCAACAATAATGTCTGCCCAGTTTGTTCATCATAAGGAGACAAACATTTTTTGTCTTTTGCCTACTGAAAATATATGTATATGTGCTGGTTTTTAGAACAAATAAAAAAGAGATATTGTGTTAGATTGTCTTGGGAAATTATCCTCTGGTCCACATTTTCTCTGCATATAAAAGTGATCACATGCAAAACTTTAGAAAAAATAATTGGGGGCAGAGGGGAAATTACATCACATCATATTTTGATGTCCACTTTTATGATGTGATGCCCACTGGACATGCTGGAGGGACTCATTCACACCATCCCTGTGCCGTCCGCTTTGTTTGGGGAAGTGTGAACTTCTGATCCAGGCCACAAAAACAAACACTGGTCCGTCTAAAAACCTAACTGTCAGGTCGGTTAAAGTGTATGTAGATGCAAGCGGACCAAGCGGTATGTAGTCTCACTATAACAAAATATAATCAGACTTTATATTTTGTTGAAAACATATGTTACTAAATACGCAGAAAGTGCTATATGCTGGTATGTCCTGGTGAAGACAGAGTTGAACCAAGAGGCTGAGCTCTTGAGTTCTGGTCAATCTACCATCCTATCATCATCAGTGGCCTTGAGTCAAAGAATGATTTGGTGGATGCATGTAGTCAAAGTGAGTTTTCTCCACAGGGTGTCTGGCCTTTTCCTTATAGAGAAGGTGAGAAACTTGGTCATCCAGGAAGAACTCAGAGTAGAGCTTCTGGTTCTCCTCGTCAAGAGGAGCCAGTTTATGTGGCTGTGGCAACTGGTTTTGATGTTTCTCTGGTGAGGTGTCCCACTGGGCCTTATCCTCATTCCACTGGGTAGCCGGGTCTTGTCCCAGTGGGCACAAGACCCAGGATTCGCTGGAGGAACTATGAGTGTGTACTCTGCTTTAATCAAACTCTAGTCCCTTTGCTTAGAAAGTCCGGTTCATTTGGGGACTTGTGATTGTGCAATCAAACTCTGATGCAGACCAAAAAATATAAACTCTGGTCCATCTAGTTGAAGAGATCTAAGATGTAATTCGCATGTATATGTAAATGCCAAGCGGACCAGAGACCACTTCAAAAGCTGGAAGCATACGACCAAAACAAATGCGCTAGTCTAGCAGTACTCAGCTAAATGCCTCATGATCTTTTCCAAAGACAAAAGAAAAATCCTAAAGCCACTAAGATCTGTCACTACCCCATTTCTGAAGTTTGTGCTCAGTGTCTTCATCTGAGGTCTTTACGTCATTTCCTTGGAATTTCCCCAGGAGTTGGCCCAAGTGGTCAAGGAGAGGGAAACTGGGCCTATCTGCTTAGGCTGCTGCCCCATAGCCCGCTCCCAGATTATGGGGAAGAAACTGATGAATGGGTTAGTTGAATTTAGATTAGTGGTGGACCAACTTCAGATTTCTGGCCAATAACAAATCTTTAAAAAAGCCTGACCTACTGATTCCAATACCAATGTATTTGTCTGAAATGTCACTAGCAAGAAAGTGGCTGAATTGGTAACAGTGGAGTGACTATTGTTAACTGCAGACATACAGACATGACCTGGTGGTCCAGTCTGTCAGTCAAACCTCTCACTGCAGAGCAGAAAAGGACAGATGATGATTTTTAGACTTTTGCTGAGGTAGATGAAATCGGCTTCACATGTATCAACTAATCACCAATCTCCCAAAATTAAGGAAATCGGCACACATAAATTGGCTGCTCAGTAAATCAGTGCACTCCTAATTCAGATAACTGTTAATATCATTTCCATGTAAACATGTCAGCATTACTGTTCTCTGGTGGACATTACAAGCAACTTTAAATTCTAATCAAAATGTTTTGCTTGTTGCAAAACTACTGTCAGAAATGATAGAATCTACCAATCATTGAACATTACCTTTAAAAACTCATAGAGTAAAACAATCTAAATAAATTTGATGACTCTCAAGTCTATTTTTATGGTGGAGAACAGGCCATTTCAGAAAAAAACATGTCTAGACGATCTATGATGTTGAAGAATCACATCAGAGTGGACTGTGTGAATTATTTACAGGAGTTGTGCCGTGGAAGTCAAGTGACCTACTTGTTAAAGACTGCAAAAATACTTCAAATACAACATTTACTGATGTCTAAAGAATATCTACATCAATTAAAAGACATCATGTGAGTCTTGAATAGCAGCTGGAACCCCTTTTTTATTTTAAACTTTTTCTCCTGGAGATGCTCAAAATTTCTACGTATACCCAATCTAATTTAGTCTTTTATTGGCAAAGGCTTCTTTACAGCTCCATAATGAAGTTGATTCTGTTTCAAAAAAATAATTTTACACTGGCATAAAGGAGTAAGCATGTACGCACATCAGTTGTAAATGTTATGTGGCAGTAACGTTATATCAGGAATGCAGATTAAATGCTTTCTATAACTTTGCTATTGATCCTGTGATCTCTGTTATCCTCTGCTGCAGAATTCTTTATAGCCCACATTCACACCTTTTGTATCGTTTACTTCTGGAAGACCGATCCCCATGCAATCAGCATGTCGGTGGCATCACCAGGGTCCTTGATGCCACATCTGCTGCTGTGGTGGCGGCTTCTGCAGCTCATGCACCGACAGAATGACAGAGTGAGCCAGAAGGAGTAGAGCCAGTGTTGCATTATTCAACAGGATGATGGCGGCTGCTGGCAGGGGAGCTGCTGTGAGCATGGCGCTCTTGTCTGGCTGATGGAATTCTGCAGCAGCGATCGACACATCATCTCAGCTCTGCTCTGCTGCAGGGGCACAAGCATGGGGAAAGTGGGTGCAGCAGCCTCCAGAGTGTGGTGTGTGTGTGTGTTTCTGAGCATGTACTGCCAGTGGCACTTTTAGCACTTCATCCTCATTGACTGGGCTAATGTATTTACATTGTATCTGTCAGGCTGACTGGTTAAGATCCTGGTGATACTGTGGATGATCAGGAAGGACGTGAGCTTCATTTATGAGCAGTGAGTTAGGACCGTATTAGTTTTGAAAAAAAAAAAAAGGCCAGTCTGTTGAAACTTTCTTGGTGTAAATTTAGTACTTTTTGCATCTGGTGGAACTGTTTTGGTATAAAATATTTTCCTGTACCAATTCAAGTTGAATTTAGGGTTGTATAAAGGATTGCTAAGTGAACATTTGAAGAAATGTTACTGGCTGATTTATTAAATGTGACATATCCTTCCTTGAATAGGTTGGGATAGCATATACAAAACATGTTCATTACTTTTTTGGGCAAAATCATTCCTGGATAATGAGATTTTAGTCTGCTCAGTCACATTAAATCCAAATAAATTGCTGGCCACGCCCCCCAACTCAACATTTAAATTTGCACATGTAAATGCCTGGACACAAATATGCAATTATGCATCTGTGCATATTTGAAAAGCATTACCGGAGCCTCCTGCACAACCAACCTGAATGCAGTAACTGGTTTTTGGATTGTAGGTCAACAACAAAACACTTGTCTTTTCCAGCAGTCATTGTACAACATATACAGCAGTAAAACTAGCTGATCAAAAATACTGTGGTTGCTAGGTAACGGGCAGTGCCTGCTGATTTGTGATGTTACATTTGGAAGGTTTTTGAAACAACTCATTCTCCAGACAACAAAAAACATAAAATTATTGCCATAAAAACGACTTTTTTTTTTTATCCCTTGGACTGTTGTACTCATTTAGAAACCCAAATGAGTTTTAAAACATGCAAAATTTACATTTTGTCCTGTTTAAATTATTGGTAGGTATGCAGACTATACCAACAATTGCTGCTAAATAACTCCCAAATTCTGTGAAAAGGAATCCTGTTTGAAACATTTTCCCTTCTTTTAAATTCACATGTAATACTAGAAGAGGTTTTCAGAAAGTAACAATTGCCAAGACTTTTATAAGTAAAAGAAAATTACCCATTCATTTAAACTAATCTTGAATGGAAAACACAATAAGCAAAAAATTCCTTTTTATTTTATTTGTAATCCTGTCCTAATTACATTTAAAATTCTATGGTATCAAAAGATGATTATGGAAATATGCAAGAGGAAATATTCACCTATTGACTATAAATAGCAGGAACACTTTTCAACAGAGATTGAAACAATGTGCTTGAAGTTCAACGGCTCACTTAGCGGTCGCCAACTTGGCAGCATCACAAGGAAGATAGAGAGACAGAGACCCATTACAGAGAGACAGGCGGTGGAAATAAGCCAAGAGTGCAGAGTGGAGGCTGATAGAGAATTTGATTATCTCCCACTCAGGACGGCTGAAGCAAAGTTTTGTTGCTGACTTTCCATTCATAATTCCTGCTGATTCATAGAAAGCAGGCAGCAGAAAAGAAATAATGTAAATTCATTGTATAGAGGTAGTATAGTGTATAAACTATATACCTTTTGGAGTTTTATACTTCAAAATCAGAAATAACCGACTCTAACTGCGTCATCACAACACATTTTCAAGTGAAGCCTAAGGCACCATCAGGGCGTTTAAGTATGAACCATGTAAGGGAGCATGGAGGTTAAAGCAGACTTGGCTGCTGCATTATGTTGACCCAGAATGCCCTGCACTATAGTCCACTTGCTGCTTTTGGAGCGGTCTCTGGTCCTCTTGCAGTCGAAGCACACCAGAGTTCACTTCAACAAACCAAGACCAAGACTAGAGTGTGCTTTTTTTGGTCCACATCAGAGCTGGATGACACATTCTCTCTTTCAGGACAGACTGGAGTTCATCTAGCAGCAAGCAGAATGCGAGTACTGTGTAGAAATTTTAGTATTTTTTTTTAATGCCTTCAACAAAATCTTCAGAGCTAGTAACTAACTATAGCACTTTTAAAACATTTACAGTTGACCCCTGATGTTCATGAAGGTTAGAAACTGAAGCCTCATATGAAGATTCACCTAAAAATAGGATCTCGTGTTAAAATAGGTAACAGTATTTTAATAGTCAACACACCAGATATGTCTTAATATGAATTACCACAAACAATTTAAACCATCTTACCACTACTGCAGAGGTTAGTATATATTTCTACTTTTGGAGGTAAATTCAGCTCCAAAGAAAATGCTTTGTAAAAACCAGACAATACTGTGTCCCAACTGCATCTTATTCAAAATATTTTAGCTATCTGCTACAGAAGAATTTGTGATGGGAGTAGGTGCATTTTCTGCAAATAATATGGAGTCAGATTCATTGAAAAATCTACAAATAGGATAATCAGCGAATACTAAACCATAACTATTTGGGGTCAACTGTAAAACTTTTTGAAGTTTGTCAAGATAAGGAAGTGTTTTATTTATTTATTTATTTAAGATTTTGTGGCATTAAGCTTTTATTCATTGACAGCTGCCTTTTGATATCAGAGAGAGGAACAAACCCAGTACAGACGTTCTCGAGGGTTAGGTTCTACTTGTGTACATTCTATATCAATGAGACTCCTTGCACTCAATCAAGGATATTTTATTTAAACGTTTTACAGTATTGCACACCCGCCTTTTGTTTCATTGGCACAGATATAAAGTGCCACAGATAAATCATGTTCCTGTCTTCCTGTAGATTTGACACTAATTTGAAACACTTCAGCATGTAGTGACCCAGATTCGTTGGACATATTAGTAAAAAAATCTGCCATTTACGTGCTGCTGCTCTTAAATCCTATGTGTCCCACACATGTCCTCCAAAGCTGCAAAATCGATGCAGCGAGACTCAAATATCACAGCAATGACAGAGTTACAGCATCAATTAATCTCATGCTATGCTATACAGGACACCTAAGGATTTGGGTGTACAATTTCTGTCACATAGTTTTTTACATGTTAAATTATTTTATGTACAATTTTTATATATATATATATATATATATATATATATATATAGCTCAGTGGGTAAGTCACCAGTCTTCCACCCGGGAGACCCGGGTTCGAATCCAGGCTGGGGCAAATGGTTACAACAGTGAAAATTGAGCTATGCAGTGTGGGTCCTTAGGCAAGACCCTTGGAGCTATATAGCCTACCTCATACCATGAGAGACATTGATAAGCACGACATGCCGGCTCAGACGTCGCCCGGCCAAACAAGGTCTGCGTCAGGTGCTGGGGAACCAGAGCACCTTGATGAAAAATGGGCTACTGGAACAAGACGGAAATGGGCGAGAGATGAAAACATGGATCTGTTGGAATGCTACTACTCAAGTAACCCTACTCAGAGGGGCTACATGCAAAGACTGTGGGAGGAATGGTTACTTCGACATCCCCAGTCGACACTAACTGCCAAACAACTAGTAGCTCAGTGTTCCAACATCCGCAAACGGCAACTGCTATCACAACTTGAGATTGACGAGGTACAACACAAAGGGGAGGAGCCAGGACGCCAGGTCAGAAGGGAGTTAACTACAACTACCCGCCCAGAGACTGGGTATGTAGCCCCAGTAATGAACGAACCATCTGAGCTGAACGAGGCAGCAACTGACCTGAGAGACAGAATCATGGCCCGAATGAACACCAGACAACCCCGATGCCAATTACAACGGCTGAGTGAAGTACCATCAGAAAGTCTCATTGAAGATGTGAATGCAGCATTGAGAACGATCCCTACCAACACCATAACTGAAACCAATGAACAACTCAGCATCAGTGATCCTTGAGATGCTTGGCTATAAGACCCAATATCCACCATGGAAAAGACAGTTAGAGGCTAAGATCAAGATAACAAGGAGGGAAGTGAACAATACTGGAAAGGCATATGGGAAAGGGAGGCGTCCCACAACAGCAATGCACAGTGGCTAACCTCTCTAC
>NW_015116162.1:43156-43892 GCF_001443285.1 Poecilia latipinna
ACTGTGTGTGTATTGTGTTTTGTGCGGAGGAGCGATCAGAAACGGCAGAGAACAGACTTGAGGTGAGGCAGGCAGTTCTCTTGCCTCATGGCAGGGGGCGCTCATGATCCCAGACATTGTGACTGCACAACTGCAGAGTAAGACACAGTGAGCTAGCCATGGAGTGGCTAGCTCACTGTGTAAATAAGTAAATAAGTAAAGTACAGCGATATATTTGTTTTCTCCTCTCTTCCGACGGAAACATGAAAGACTTCATTTCTACACTTTAACAGTTTTCTAAAGTGGATTTTCAATTGAAGCAGGAGATAATAACTAAAGGAAGACCAACACCGGAGCTGAAAGTTTTGCTTCGAGACAGTTTGATGATTCTCAAACGGAGTAGAAAAGACATGCCGAGGATAGACTTGGCTTTGGATGAACGGATATTTTTGTGCAGAATTAGCGGTGCATTGATTTCATTGATACATAAAGGTAAGACAGCAATAAGATGTTTTTGTTTAGTTTTTTAATGAAATGTGCGTTTTGTGGGCTACAGTTTGTCTAAGTAATTCAGTAAAGTAGAAGCGGTAGCTAATCTACCACAGCAATTATTTATTAATTAAACATTAAACCTAAAACATACTACAACAACAGACTGAATGTTCTGTTCTGTGTGCAAAATTCTGTAAATTATGACACTTTTAATACAAAGTTGACATTATTCAAAATATCTTTGATATGACAACTTGACATTAAC
>NW_015116163.1:0-539 GCF_001443285.1 Poecilia latipinna
TTTATTTTCTCAACACTGGTCTGCCTCAATGTAATAGTTCTGGCTTCAACTTGGGAATCTTTTCCCAATACATAACGCATCGTGGCTGTTCGCTGTTTCACGTCGCTTCCCCACTTCCCATATAGTGTCCTGTCATTTTCACGGTCAAACTGTCTAATTAATTGTCTTCTGAGCCGCCAATAATTGCCTCGAACCCCGAGTCGCTAGGGCTGGGCTTTCCCTGTGCGGCAGCACCGAGTCCCGCTGCTGCTGCTGTACCGAGCTCGCAGGAGCTGCTAAATCACGGCAGCAAATCCCAAAAAACTTTGCATAGTTTTTCCCCCAAACTAACCGTCTGAGCAGAGCGTGTTGTTGGAAGCAGGAACGCTGGCTAGTGTTGACTAGCAAATATCAATTCAGGACCTAAGCTCGTTAACAATTGGCCTGTCTAAATATGTTTATGTTCAGCTTCATAGATTAATTTTGCCCAATATAAGTTGATGCCCCCCTCCACACCTCGCGCATTAAACTCATCCGTAGCCGGGGTTGTCTAAGTTGCA
>NW_015116163.1:4048-8044 GCF_001443285.1 Poecilia latipinna
CCTCCACACCTCGCGCATTAAACTCATCCGTAGCCGGGGTTGTCTAAGTTGCACCTCTCGTCTTGGATCGTCCAAAATCTGCATGCTATTATTCCCAAGCCATCCTGTCACATCCAGGTCGATGCAGCGTACTTTCTAGCTTGCCCAGGTTCCATGCTCAAACACGTTTGTTCCATTCTCACCTCAGAGCCGATTGCATTAGCAGTCATTTTCGTGGCCCCAATTGCAACAGCCAATCAGCATTTGCAGCGTTCTGAAGCATACGGCCCATCCAGAGGAACAGGACCTCCATTTCATTGCCGGGTCCAATGAAGTTCATCTGCACGGCTCATTTCAACAAGATCAAGTCTTAAAAAAAAAAAAAAAAAAAATCTTCGTATCTGCTCCATCTTCATTTCAGCAGCCAAAGTCCCCAGGGTTTTACTAATCCGTCCCATTGCCTTAACCTGTTCCCTGAAGGGGAATTTCTGCAAGTGATCCCATGTCGTCGCTTTCCTCCATAAGCAGTCGTGTCCAACTATAGAGCTGAACCTCCACCAATCTGTCTCATGACTTCAATCGGCACCCATCACGTTGGCATCTCTGCTCATTTTCAGCCCTGGTCTTTCTAACACCCTTGCTGATAAGCCGCCCCTCTCAGTCTCCGTCCAGTCCCGCCATTGGTCAGAGTCACCTACTTCAAATCTCAATCTCATGTCTCGCACTGAAATTTATTCCTTATATTTTCTTAGTCTTTTACTCCATTCTAGTTCAAACGTTTATTCTTTATGCCTGTATCATTTCAAGCTCCCACAAACCTTGCAACCTCGAGGAAATCTCGAGGTTGCAAGGTTTCCTTGCAACCTCGAAGCTAGAATCTATATTCATCATTCAGCCTTTAGATTTCAGTCTTCAGGGTATCCCTTCAGCATCATGCAATAGCTTCGTTATTTCACCCTAAGCATCCTCTCCTTATAATTACTCATAACTCTTCTGTGCTCGCAGCTTCCTTCAGTGTCAGTAGCATTGCGCAATTACTGGTGGTGGTTGGTCAACCTCATTCAAATCCCACGCTTTTTCCAGAAAATGTTATACGAACCATGCCCTTTCGTCCTTCACCCCCTATAAATTCTTGTCCTGACATACAGAGCATTACATGGTCAGGCTCCTGCATATTTTGTCAGCTTTTAACTAAATGTTCTGCTGCCTGCGGTCTCCACTCCCTAAGTCAGAATCTGTTGGTCGTTCCACGAACTCTGTTAAAACTAAAGAGGACAGGGCCTTTCAGTCGGTGGTCTTCAGGCTATGGATCAGTTTGCCTTTACAGCTTCGTTGCCGACTGCGGAGGTTTTCAAAAGCAACTACAAACGTTTTTATTTTCCCAGGCTTTTATCTCTCCATTTTGTTCTGTTGGTTTCGTGCATTTTTATGTATTTCCATTGTACAGCGCTGTGATTATGTCTAGGAAAAGCGCTTTATAAATAAACTTTTACTTGCTATTTCAGGTTTCATCCAGATTGACCTCCTCACCCACATCCTCTGTCTCCCTGTGAGGCTAACATAAGTCTAGCATCTCGTCTCCAGTAGCAAGAAGTCGTTTCCTTCCTTTCTAACCCATTCTCTCTTTTCTTTTAATTTCCTCATCATACTAGTAATGCACAACTGTCCCTTTCCACCTGCTCAATATGGTTTCATAGCACCACCCCAGCTGGCCTTGATCTACCAGCATCCCTCCCCGTAAATGACCCTCGTGCCCCTGCTGGCCTTCATCTACCAGCACCTCACCTTTTAATGCCCCAGTCACTAGTAGCTGGCCTACATCTACCAGCCTCTCGCCATCATACGCTTTGGCGTCCCCCGCTGGCCTTCATCTACCAGCACTTCACCTTTTAATGCCCCAGTCACCAGCAGCTGGCCTGCATCTACCAGCCTCTCGCCATCATACGCTTTGGCGTCCCCGCTGGCCTTCATCTACCACCACTTCACCTTTTAATGCCCCAGTCACCAGCAGCTGGCCTACATCTACCAGCCTCTCACCAACATACGCTTCGGCGTCCCCCGCTGGCCTTCATCTACCACCTTTTAATGCCCCAGTCCTTTGACACCCTCGTACCCTGCTGGCCTTCTTCCGCCAGCATCCCACCATTTCCTGCCTCACGGCGTCCCCTCCTGGCTTTCATCCATCAGCTACCTCTCATTCAACATCTTGCAGCGCCCCTTTTTGGCCCCTATCTATCCCACTCATCGTTCCTAGGTAACCTCTTCCTCACTTCTCCCGTCACCCTCTTTTTCGTCCCACTTCTGTTAAAAGAATAAAATAAATTCTTCCTGCTTTCTATGTACATGTATCTACTTCCCTCCTGCTCTAGCCCATTACTTCTCCCCCTTCTGCTCCAGCGCAGCACAGTTCAGGCGAAAAAGCAGCTGGCCTTCATCTACCAGCATTCCCCCTTTCGTGCCTTGCGGCAACCCCTACTGGCCTACTTCTCCCAGCAGTCAATCACCATTGCATCGGGGCGTCCTCTTTGGCCCCTATTCATTTCACTTCTTATCGAGTCCCTAGTCACCCCCTCTTCTATTTGCTTGGTCACCTCCTCCATATTTTTGCCTCCTCCGATCCCCAAGTTCCATCTCGAAACCTCGTATTAGTACCTCTCCTACCCGGGCTTTGGCCCCGGCCTCAGCCCCACTTTGGGGGTCTACATTCCTATGCTGCATCAGGAATGTTCATCGAGCTCATCGAAGTCCAGCTCGATGTCCCCGGCCGGGGCCTGAACGCCAAAGGACTTTTTATTTTCATGTTCATTTTGTCATTAAACTCTTTTAATCGCCTTCTTTCTCCGTCTGAGTCTCTCCAGATTGAACTGGCACTGTTGTAAATTTTTTATCTGGTAATTTTGTGTAATATTTAACAACTAGAAAATGGCACAGAACAAGAATATTTTTTCCACTCTGATAGGCTGCTTTTAACCCTACTGATTTTAAGTTGAATGTTCATTGCATTTTTCGTAAACACCTGTGAAAATAATTTCTATTCCCATGGCTTTTTTGTTCTCTGGGAAATTATTTTTGATAAATACAGAAGCAAGCATAAAAATCAAAACATCTACAGTAGTGATGGCAACGTTAATAATAAAATAATAGTCAGTGTAAAGTAGCCTACAAATTCTTTAGTGGGGGGTGGTGAGGGACCTGGATAAAGGCTAGGGGGGGCGCTGGCCCAAAAAAGGTTGAGAAACACTGCACTAGAGCGTAATGCATCAACCTTACACACCCAGGCAGCCATACACCTACATGAACAACAGAAGCGTCGAGTCACAGACACTGCTTCCAATCTGGAGTCAAAACATGTGTTGACCCTAGCAACACTTCTAGACCCCAGCTTTACATCACTTGGGTTCCGCAGTTCCTCCAAAGGCATCAGCAGACTGTGGTCAGCATGTGCGCCTATGATCGGACGCACAAATGAGCCCCAGCTGGGACCATCTTCACAACAGCGGTCTGTACCCAACTCCGCCATGTTATTCAGCACTATTTGTTTGTTGTTTGGACATTATGTACTAAAATGGCAATTTGTTTTTAGATAACCTTTGGCACCATCTTGACACTGAATAGGCAGATGGACCAAAAGTGCCACAGCTGATGCCATCCAGGAGGTGCAGAGATACCTTGCAGAGGGCAATATTGGCAGATGTCAGGATCCAATAACACACTGGTAGAACCAAAAGATTATTTATCCTAACCTCTTCCAGTTGTCATTGCAATACCTTTGCACTCCAGCATCATCTGTGCCGTGTGAGAGGATGTTTTTTACAGCAGGAGAAGTTCTGTCAAAAAAGCGTAACAGACTAAATTTCAAAACATTGGAAAAATTTATTTTTTTTAAATAGAAATTTGTGGAAAAAACACCCCAGTCTACAAGCGTCCTAATTCCGAACACATTCACTTAAATTTTCACTTTATAATACATATTCACATTATTTATTGACTGTATCTAAAAATGTCAAATATATTTTT